>NC_081174.1:4128638-4328638 GCF_012432095.1 Onychostoma macrolepis | reverse complement strand
ATTTACCTTCCTAGTTCCTGATTTAAAATATATGTGTTTCTTTTGTAGACTCCTTGTTGATCAGTTTTTATCTTTCACAGTAGGTTCAGCAAAGGGCAGGAGAAAGACTAATAATTGCTGTGGTCAATTGGATTCCTTCACTGCGATCAAATATGCCATTGTGTCCCTTTATATTCTGGTACTGCTCACCATATTTGGCCTCTGCATAGCAGGTAGGCATGTTTTATTTTTCTCTCTTTGTCATTGTCTCTGTCTTAAACCTTACACATTTGTTGGGACGAATGCTTTTACCGATGTTAGTCCAATTTATTTGACATATTTTGCTTTAACCTAATTTTATACTTTATTTAAATCATTATTTATTGTTAACAGACAGACTGGTTCTTTCTTAAATTAATCAAAAATACAACATTTAGATTAATTTGGCTGAAAAAAACAAATTGTCTGTGTATGTTTGGCAGTATAATTGAATGAGTTTTGAAATTGAATGGATTTGTGAATTAAATGGATTATAATAGCTCCACTTATAATGTTAGTCAAGATGCTAGTCATCTTAATTACTGTTTTTGTTACTGTACATTTTATATGTAAATTGCACTCTGTTATTGTTAATATTATCACATGTAAAATAGTGTTTGAGAAACAGCAAAGACACTTGTAACAGTATACAGTAAACAGCAATGTAACAGTAATATCACTTCTGCATGGGTTGTAAGAAATAGACATAAATATAAATAATAAACAATGAAGACAGGGATGTGATAAACAAAGATGATCAGTGAGATATATACAATTGAACAATATATACTGTATATATGAAGATAGGACAATATATTACATATAGAAAATACGATATAAAATTCAATGTAATATATAGTAATATATAGTGCAAATACGCAGTGTAGTGTGTGTGTGTGTGTGTGTGTGTGTGTGTGTGGTGTTGCACTTTCAGTTTCTGAGACAGGTTTATGGGAGTGGAAGGAGGGTTGGAGGAGGATTTATGCATTTGACAGATTTTTTTTTTTTAGAAGAAGCTTTAATTTTTGTTTTGTTTTGAATGATCTGTATCTCTTCCCATAGGGCAGAGGGGAGAACAGGTGATGTCCAGCATGAGTGGGGTCCTTTATAATACAGCTGGCTTTCTTTTGGAGTCGGCCAATGTCTCTGGGGGGAGGTAGTGTTGTGCCGATGACACGCTTTGCCACCTTCACCACCTGCTGCAGGTCCTTCCTGTTCTCCTCAGTGCATCTGGTAAACCGCACTATAATGCAGTAGGTCAGGAGGCTCTCTGTTGATGACCCTTAAAAGTTGGTCAGCAGGTGTTGAGGGAGGTCAGCATGTTTCAACTTCCTGAGGAAGTAGAGTCACTGTTGGGCCTTTCCCACCTGATGGGAGAGGTCCAGGTGAGGTCAGCCAAGATCTGCATGCCAGGGAACTTAAAGCTCTCTTTCCTCTCTACCACCTTCCCATGTATGCAGAGGGCAAAGTGCACAGTGTGCCTGGATCTATGGAAGTCAACTATACCTTGGTACCAAGTTCTTTGGTTTTTGATATGTTTAAGTCCAGGTGATTGAGGGAACACCATTCTGTCAGAAGCTGAACCTCCTTCTTTAGGCTGTTTCATTAATAGTCACTTTTCAACAGAAATTATCAGGAACAATTTGTCCCAGGAACAAATTGTTGCTGTCTGCATTTCCATCACGGTCTAAAGTACTGTGAAGATTAAGCAAATAGTCTGGTGATGTAGAACTGCGCGCGACTGGTAGTTCGGACTTCGCAAGTTCGACTCGGGAGTGTGAACTCCCGGGGATGGGACAACGCAAGTCTGGTAATTCTGCAAATGGAACAGCAGCGTACTTGATAACGTCAGTCAACTTGCTTTGAAAATTGCTACTGCAATTTTCCTCACTGTATTTACAATAAGACGAAAAATGATATAAAACACCACTGCCGCTTTTCATTTTCATTTAAACATAGGCTATTAATAGCTGCGGAAATGTATTTCAGGAAACGTACATATATTACAATGAAACAAAATATTACATCAAACAGTATTGCCTCTTTTCATTTTCATTTTAACATATTATTAGAATAAAGACCAAAGATTACCTGTTAGATTTACCCAAAATGAATTTTATCTCATGTTTAATCACTACAGAGACATCAGAGCCAGCAGCAAATGTCAGAAGGACTAGCCAAGTTTAGGCTGCTCTCAGCAGGAAACATGAGCACTGAGCGCCCGCTGATTGTCTGGAGCTCACGTCTCCGAAATCAGCAACGCATATTTTCAAATAGGCGCTGTCTTTATAAATAAACCATAGATTTGAGTTTTAAACAACTACATTCTTGCCTGAAATACTTTTAAAACTACATTTCATGGCACAATAACAGTAATATTTAAAAAAAATTATGTGAATAAATGGTGGTTGAAATACAATGCTGCGTGAACTCAACCAATCAGCATGTTTGGCACCCAAGTCCCACCCCCAAAAGTTCTGGACCTTTGAAACAGGGGCATGTTTACGTTATGGGGGGCCCTAAGCAAATCTCCGGGAGTGGGTTCCGGGGGTAGGAGAGATTGCTTTCCTTCCTAATCGGGAGAAATTGCGATCGCGGGAGAAATCATGTTCCTTTCTCCCCCTAGTGGTAGGGGTGGAAATCGCGAGGGCCCCCCTGGCTCATGGGGCCCCATGCAACTGCGTCGTGGGTAAATACGCTACTGCTTTGAAAAAGTACTACCTTGCCAGCAGGGACTTTCTGAGGGGTAAATTTTTACCCGGAACTTTATTTAGATCCTGGTTCCTGTGGTGGAAACACACCAAGTACCGCCTCAAAGTCCCTAGTTCCTGGGGAAAATTCCTGCGGTGAAAACAGGCTTATTGTGTGTTATCAGTCCTACCATGGTAGTATCGTCAGCAAATTTGACGATTGTGTTGGTAGGATGGATGGGGGAGCAATCATGTGTGAAGAGCGAGTAGAGGAGGGGGCTGAGGACCCAGCTCTGTGGTGTGCCACTCTCATAGTGGATGATGTGTGATCTCCCATCCTGATGTTCTGGGGCCTGTTGCTCAGGAAGTCTAGTATCTATGTACACAGCAAACTACTTAAGCCCAGTTTGCTCAGATTTGGAACCAGTTTGTGAGGGATAACTGTATTAAAAGCAGAGCTGAAATCCACAAACAGCATTCTTACATAGATGATTTCTTTATTAGTTTTTGTTTCAGACACACTTTCAGCACAAACCTTTATAAATGAAAGGACATCTGATGTGTCCCTCCAGGTCTGTCCCCTCAGCAAAAATTGCCCAGTCTCCTCTGCTCATTGTAACTATTCTTACCGGAGTGAACAGTCCTATCCGCTCTGAAGACAGCGTGACAGCTTAAGCGACCAGGTGTTGGCAAGCGGTTTGCACAGGTTAGCTTTTAGCTTCGCTTGAAGGTCCCCTCTCTTGCCTCTCGTCTGCTTTCTGTGCCTTCGTCATCTACGCAATCTCAGTGAATAGAATGTCCTGAGGGATAAAGTTCCGGTTATTATTGTCCCAAGCACAGTGAATGTTGTCTGCAACCTTTATCAGATCGGCTCTACTGTACTGCACATGTGTGTACTCACACTAGGCATGGTTGCCTTGTTCTGAGCCCGAGTGTGATTGTCCCCCTCCATGCTCCCCCACTAGCCTGCACTTACATTGCTTGTGTCATTATGGTTCAACTTTTTCTTTTAGAAGAAACGTGCTTTCACTAATAGACAGTTTGATCACTTATGCAGCACCGCAATTTTCATTTAATTGAGCTGCACATATCAGAACATTATTGCAAAGGCAGATGAAGCTAATGGTGGAACTTGGACATTTACTCACAAACTACAATTACTGCTCATTAATATAGTGAGAACCAGACCCGTTTTAAACCTAAACTTAACTCATGTAGTTACCTTATATTACCCAGTACTCTATTAGGTAAGTACTGGGTACGTACTGTAAAATAAAGTGCAACCCAAATTATTTACCCAGAATTATACATAAAGTGAACTGAATTCCCAATTAATGGACAGTTATTGACAGTTGATTTTTTAAAGGAAGACAAAAGCTGACTTTGCTTATATTGCCCTTTTCCCTGACTCTGTAGCACAGGCAAAATTTAATCAAGCCCACAGCAGGACACCAAGGCCAGGTTTCAGTGCTTATATGTGGGCTGACCCGCAACGAACCCAGGAGACCATAGAGATATTTAGGTATTTCCCTTGCAAGTGCAGATTATTTTATCTTTGTTCACTAAAGTTCTGCACAACTAGCATCCATTTCCATAGTAACTCCTGCATTCAGCACACTGTTTCTGTGTTTACTGTGGGAAAATGTGGATTTTTTACCTCTATGTCGACTGATCTAACTCAGAACCACATTTCTGGAACTGCAAATAAGCAATGTTCGGTTTAATCAATTCAGAGCTTAAAGAACAGACTTTCTGGTATATCTCTGTTCACTAAATTATTACCTGTTATGCATCTCTGTGTATTAATTGCCTTCACTGCATTTGAGTCATGAATTTTAGATTCTGACTTAGATTCAGTTAGATTTACTGAAAATAGAGTGTGTTTTTTTCAGTGCAACTCAACAGACAACATTGCAATAACATTGCAACATGGTGTTGATAAATGTATTGTGTTTACAGTGCATTCTCATTTTATTTTATTTAGTACTTTTGTAGTTCAGCATTCAGTGCACAGAAAAAAAATTGGCTCAGTGCTGAATCTTTTCTTGCAGCTATTCAGAACTGCTGTACTCACATTTAGAGTGAATGTTGTTATTTCTTTTAAAATTAACTTGTCATTCATTTTAAAAATGTGCCACTTACACGTTGCTTGTGAAAGCTATCTAAAGCAATTTGTTGTGCCTTATGGAAATTGACTTAAACAATGGCTCTTAACAAAATGGGTTGTGACTGTGCAGTTCTGTTTGGGTTGTAGTAAGTCAGCAGAGAATATTCAGTCAGTGTATTCTTACTTTATGTGATCTTATGCTTTATTGTTGTTAAACAGCACTTGGTCTAAAGTACTGGACAGATTTGTATTGTGGATCAACAACCAAACCTGAAAGACATCCAAGAATTGATGAAACTGCAATATATACAAGTCTTTCGACATCCATGTCAGTGTATAAACAAGTTTGTTCCTCTAAACAGTCTTTGGTGTTGTCTGCCCAAATAATTAGGCAGAATAATCCTAAAATGGATCCTCTCAGTGAGTAGGATGAAGAGTAATAAAAATAAAAAAAGGTCTGTTGTGGCTTTTTATTTTCTTATAAACCCCCACTGTGGTTGTAGAAAGCAAATTACAATGGCATTACAAAGAGACAGTGAGAAATGAGAATAAATGATTTACTGCTTTATTGTTCATGTTATTGCAATAGTTTTGTTGTCTTCTCTGTGTGGTTTAATCAATAAAGCTAATTTCTTTGAGCATTTGGGTTTACAATGTATGGACAGATTCTCTGATCAGATTTCATCTGCCTTTGTCTTAGTGCAAAATCGGTTCTAATTCTTAGCCTCCAATAACAGTTAGAAAAGTCAATAATTTAGTCAGAAATTTTGGCTTGCAGTCCTTTATTGAAATGTGCCCTGGAGAATGTATGCAGTCTAGAAATGTACTCTTTCACCCAGTAACGACAGACTCCAGATACTCGCTACTTTTCTTTTTCCAGGCAAAGCATTATTTCAGTGGTCTGCTTCGGTTTGTGCTCTACGTCACTCAGCTTTAGGCAGGTGCCAACATGGACCAGCTGCATGACAACATGTCCTCATCCTTGAAAAGTGGAATATAAATATATATGTTTCTGTTTTTGCTACGTTTTGGGTTGTCCTTTATGGTAAGTGCCTAGTGTAAAATCTGGATCTTAAAGCAATAATCCTGTGTTAAAACACTAGACTGCAGATTTATTCAGTGTTTTTTTTTTTTGTATTAAATGCTGGGCAGCACAGGCACACACACTGTTGAATGAGTCATTCACAGCACAAGCCATGACATCATTCATCTGTTTACTTGAAATTTAATATGCAACGGGGGGAGAAAAATCTAGAAGTGAAGAAAAAAACAGAGGTGGAGGGAAATTAAGTGCTCTTTTGAATTGCAGTGTTTTAGAACACGACTCATACTGTTTAAATTTTTCCCACACATTCTGAACATGCAGCAAGCAGCAATTCAGGCATCTCATGAAGTGATTGAACAAGGCTGATTCTCTGTAAACACATGCCAGGACACTACATGAGTTACTTCAATGCAGGGCTGCTGCAGCCTTAGCTGTCAGTCGACGCGGCCCTCAAGATCCAAACAAATACAGGATGTACATTAATAAATGAGGTGAGGAAAATCACAGCACTGGCAAAACTCCTTATGGTACGACAAATCTAGGGGTTGATTTAGATTTACCGGAGAGTTATAAGAGCAAATACGTTAAGATCTCTTAAGTATTTTAATGAAATCTAACAGTAGCATTTTTCAAATTAACATTAAAGGTGACTTTATGTTTTATGTTTTAAAGGTAACCTTTTCTGTGTTTAAGTGCTATAATAGGGTCCCTGGTGCATCTACCAACCCAGAAAACATGAAAAAGAACAAACCTGTAAATTTTTTTGGTAAGCCTTCTGCAAAGTTGTGAAAAAAATTGTGAAAAAGTTGTGTCAGATTTCGCTTAAGAAATGTCACACTTTTAAAAAGCAAACCCCATATAGAATACACAAACCTCTCAAAACTATAGTAGTTCTCTTACCATGAATTATCAGTCGCAGGGTGGCTGGCCTGCTCATGTCATTCTTGATGCTTGCCTCATCCTTCCCTTGGGTCAAAACGACCCGAAACTGATTTTCAAAGATTTGTTAAAAATCGAGCGCTGATCGTTATGTCTAGAAAAGAGCGCTGATCGTTATGATCCAAGACGTCAGGACTTTGTCACACTTGCACCGGGAACACACACACAAAAAATTGGAGTGGATTCGAAGATGTTAAGTGGGCATGAAAAAAAAAGTAAAAGTAATTGTCCCTCGCGGGTCAATTTGACCCGGAGCCAAAAAAGACTAGAATTCATGAAAAAACTGTAGATTTTTTAAATTGAATTCTGTCACACTTGCTCACAGAGCACACACAAAAAAATTGAGTCCATTCGATGATTTTACGTGGGTGTAATAAAAAAAGTAAAAAAATGTAACCCGGCCAGGGGAATTTGACCCGCCGATAGGAATCAATGGAATGCCCAAAAAACCAGCATTTTTTTTTTTTTTTTTTGTGGATTTTTTTTACCATACAAAATCTGACATAATTCAGGAAAGATGCATACCCAAATGAAGGACTGAGACTGCAGAATGTCCCCAATGCAGAAAAAACTCACATATCCATACACACAGGCACACACACAAACACGCACATGGTACACACACTCCCATAGACATAAATTATAACATAAATAATGTTTCTGCTGGGAAATGAATATCATTTTGACTATGAATATCACTTTTTCCTTTTTGTTTTTGACCAAACACAGTTAAATTTGAGTGATGAGGTGAAGACCAATCATTTGATATCATATTTGTATTTTTAAATTTATCTTTTATTTTTATTACATATTTATGAAAATTTATGGATTTGCATATGTTTGGATTAAAATCCAGTGTAATTTTTTTTTTTTTACAAAATATAATTTTTTTAATGTTTTTATATATATCTGAAAGCCTTGATAAAAATCTGAAAGCTAAATGAAGCCTCAAGTTTGTGTAGTTTTAAAGATTTCACATGTTGAGCTCAGTTGAGAATCTCCATAGGATTCAATAGGCCTATCTAGTGGCTGAAAATATAAATGCAATTTATGGGGGGGGGGTTGAAATTATGTATGCAAATGTGCTAATTTGCATGAAAAAATCCAGAATTTAAGGAAAATAAAATAAAAATCACCAAAAATAATAACAAAACCTACATAAATAATTTGAAAAAAAAAATGTAAAAAAAAGATTTTAAAAAAAATTTCAGGACTAAAAAATAAAGTGTAATGTTGATGGTCTTCAGGTCATTTTGACCCACGAGGGACACTTTGGTTAGAGGTTTGGGAGGGATGAATGAGTGTTAAAACAAAAAAAATACAAAAAAGAAAACTAATTCTAAAACTAGAAAGGCAGCTAGCCATAAAACTTGTTTAACCTAGCTAACATACGATTGTATTTTCTCAATAGGCTACTGGCCAAACATTAACTACTAACACCTGAAAAAAATTTCACATTAGTTAACCTAATGTTCATATTGTCAGTCCTGTGTCGTGTGTGTGTCATGCGTTTCCCTCTTGTGTCTATATTTGGTCATGTTCATGTCCTTGTTAAGTTTGATTGTTTATGATTTCGTTTCCAGCTGTGTGTCTAATTATCTTTTGTATTTAGTTCCTGCCTGTTTATTCTTTTTGGTTTGGTCTATTCTTTACTCCCGGTGTTCCTGTGTGTCTGCCCTGCCTTTTCTTGCCCTGTTTGAGTTTATTAAAGACTATTATTTTGAAGTTACTCCTCGTCTCTGTGTTCTTCGTTCCTCCTCGTTGTGTGCACCATGACAGAAGACCAGACCTAAACAGTAATCGGCGCCCACTCACCTCGTTTTGTTTTGTTTGTTTGTTTTATTTTTAAAGTTTTTGTTTTGGTTCCTGTCTGTCTCGCGGCATGGAAGTCGCCGCTCGTTGTCCCACCATAGCCCGCTGATAAAGTGAAGGAGTTCGGCGGGATCGCCGCAAGTGCCGCGAGTCCCTCAAGCCCGCCGTTCGCGGGGAAATTGACGCCGCCGTCCGCAGCTCCCTCAAGCCCGCCTTTCTCCACGGGCTCCACGCGGATATCATCACCCCCGTCCGCGGCTCCCTCAAGCCCACCGATCGCGGGGAAATTGACGCCGCTGTCCGCAGCTCCCTCAAGCCCGCCGTTCGTGGGGATATCATCGCCCCCGTCCACGGCTCACCCAAGCCCGCCTGCAGTTTTTGTGGTAAGCCCACTGGCCCGCCGCTGACTCAAGCCCACCGGCCACCACCACGGATCCAGTTCCCCAGTTTCAGCCAGGAGTGCCGTTCCCAGGTCCCATGGATCCAGTTCCCCAGTCTCGGCCAGGAGTGCCGTTCCCAGTGTCCTGACCAGAGTCCAGTGCAGGCTCCTTCCCCTGACCATAGTCAGGCCATTTTTAAGTCTTTCCAGTCTAGTCTTATCATATCCATGGAGACTCGTCGGGGGCAGGCGGCGCTTCTAGTCACAGAGGCCATTCCCAGCTGCCTGTCTCTCCTGTTGCAGATGTGGAGGCAGTTCCTGAGATCACCCTGAGATAGGACCTCAGATTCTGAGCTTGCCCTCAGAGGGTTTCCTGCTCCTGTGGATTGTCCTGTTCCTGTGTGGATTGCCCTGTTCCTGTTTGTTTAGCCCCGGAGGGCTCCTGATACCGCGTAGTTGCCCCATGGATTTTTTTTGGGGGGGGGGTAGAAGGGTTCCGGCTGTAAGGGCTGGGCCGGGCCTAGCCGAGGGGACCGAGGCCACGGCCCCGAAGATGACCTGCCATGGCCTCCTGAGCTCCCTGCACCACCATGGCCTCCGTTCTGTATGTTCCATCCTGGAGGATATATATACAGGTGCATCTCAATAAATTAGAATGTTGTGGAAAAGTTCATTTATTTCAGTAATTCAACTCAAATTGTATAACTCATTTATTAAATAAATTCAATGCACACAGACTGAAGTAGTTTAAGTCTTTGGTTATTTTAATTGTGATGATTTTGGCTCACATTTAACAAAAACCCACCAATTCACTATCTCAACAAATAGATTTAGATTTAGATTTAGTCATTTTGCAGGCGCTTTTATCCAAAGCGACTTACAATTGGGGAATACATAAAGCGATTCATCTTGAAGAGGCAATCAGACAGACGAAGTGCTTGCAACACCAAGTCTCAGGCATTGTTCAAATAAATACAAACTACCAAAGGAAGGAATAAGTAAAGAGAATTTTTATTTATTTATTTATTTTTTTTTTTTTAAGTTTAGGATGAAGTCAAGTGCTGTCGAAAGAGATGAGTTTTCAGTTGTTGCTTGAAGATTGACAGGGATCCGGCAATCCGGATAGGGGTGGGAAGATCGTTCCACCAGCCAGGAATGGTGAACGAGAATGTTCTGGAGAGTGATTTTGAGCCTCTCTGTGATGGTACCACGAGGCGTCGCTCACTAGCAGATCTCAGATTTCTGGAGGGGATGTAGTTTGTTAGTAGAGAGTGCAAGTAAACGGGTGCTGAGCCAGTGGTTGTTCTATATGCAAGCATCAGTGTCTTGAACTTGATGCGAGCCGCGACTGGTAGCCAGTGCAGGGAGATAAAGAGAGGTGTAACATGGGCTCTTTTTGGCTCGTTGAAGACCAGTCGTGCCGCTGCATTCTGAATCATTTGTAGAGGTTTGACTGTGTTAGACGGAAGTCCAGCCAGAAGAGCATTGCAATAGTCCAGCCTAGAAATGACAAGGGCCTGGACAAGAAGTTGTGCAGCATGCTCTGTCAGAAAGGGCCTGATCTTTCTGATGTTATACAATGCAAACCTGCAAGATCGAGCAGTCTTTGCAATGTGGTCTTTGAACGTCAGCTGATCATCAAAGATTATCAAACAAATTTGAATACTTCATAAGACCAATAAAAAAAAACACTTTTAGTGAATTGTTGGCCTTCTGGAAAGTATGTTCATTTACTGTATATGTACTCAATACTTGGTAGGGACTCCTTTTGCTTTAAATTACTGCCTCAATTCAGCGTGGCATGGAGGTGATCAGTTTGTGGCACTGCTGAGGTGGTATGGAAGCCCAGGTTTCTTTGACAGTGGCCTTCAGCTCATCTGCATTTTTTGGTCTCTTGTTTCTCATTTTCCTCTTGACAATACTTTTGTATTGTATTGTATTGAGAATCTATGGGGTTCAGGTCTGGTGAGTTTGCTGGCCAGTCAAGCACACCAACACCATGGTCATTTAACCAACTTTTGGTGCTTTTGGCAGTGTGTGCAGGTGCCAAATCCTGCTAGAAAATGAAATCAGCATCTTTAAAAAGCTGGTCAGCAGAAGGAAGCATGAAGTGCTCCAAAATGTCTTGGTAAACGGGTGCAGTGACTTTAGTTTTCAAAAAACACAATGGACCAACACCAGCAGATGACATTGCACCCCAAATCATCACAGACTGTGGAAACTTAACACTGGACTTCAAGCAACTTGGGCTATGAGCTTCTCCACCCTTCTTCCAGACTCTAGGACCTTGGTTTCCAAATGAAATACAAAACTTGCTCTCATCTGAAAAGAGGACTTTGGACCACTGGGCAACAGTCCAGTTCTTCTTCTCCTTAGCCCAGGTAAGAAGCCTCTGACGTTGTCTGTGGTTCAGGAGAGGACAACTGTAGCCAAATTCCTCGACACGTCTGTGTGTGGTGGCTCTTGATGCCTTGACCCCAGCCTCAGTCCATTCCTTGTGAAGTTCACCCAAATTCTTGAATCGATTTTGCTTGACAATCCTCATAAGGTTGCGGTTCTCTCGGTTGGTTGTGCATCTTTTTCTTCCACACTTTTTCCTTCCACTCAACTTTCTGTTAACATGCTTGGATACAGCACTCTGTGAACAGCCAGCTTCTTTGGCAGTGAATGTTTGTGGCTTACCCTCCTTGTGAAGGGTGTCAATGATTGTCTTCTGGACAACTGTCAGATCAGCAGTCTTCCCCATGATTGTGTAGCTAGTGAACCAAACTGAGAGACCATTTTGAAGGCTCAGGAAACCTTTGCAGGTGTTTTGAGTTGATTAGCTGATTGGCATGTCACCATATTCTAATTTGTTGAGATAGTGAATTGGTGGGTTTTTGTTAAATGTGAGCCAAAATCATCACAATTAAAATAACCAAAGACTTAAACTACTTCAGTATGTGTGCATTGAATTTATTTAATACACAAGTTTCACAATTTGAGTTGAATTACTGAAATAAATGAATTTTTCCACGACATTCTAATTTATTGAGATGCACCTGTATATATATATATTTTTTACAGCATATTTTAGTTTTGTGACCAATGTAACACTGACCACACAGCTTTGACAACTCACCAAATATATTTTATTGTTGTCAATTGATATTATATGAGAATGTATACAGTCTTGCGGATTTGCTGCTGCTGCAGTGCAAGTTCAGAGCTGCTGCTAAAACATATACAGGCTGCATTGAGCATATACGCAAATCTAGATTTCAGTAGTACTACAGAGAAGGATGGTGTCAGTGTCTGTGAAAACTGCAGTGAGACCAGCTTACAGCAATAACTGAAGAAGACTATTGAAATGTTAAGGTCGTATCATCTTGCACAAAGAAGTATGTGAGGTGAGGTTGTGAGGTCAATGCTAGTTATCTGAGTTTAGTACAAGTCATGTATTAGTTTGGTTGCAGTGATTAATCTGAGTTGTGGGATTTGTTTCTTGTGACCAAGCTTGGATCAACCATGAATGTCAATATAAAATAACTCTTTTTCAACTTTTCTCCTTTTCCAGTATCAAAATCCCATGCCTCCTCAAAGAGGGAGGAAGCACTGCTGGAGAATGTGACTCGTCTGGGAGAGCACTCTGAGACCTTGCAGAGATCTCTCAGCCAACTGCCCTCCCAAAGCGACCTTCTGGAGAACATCTGGAAGCTTGAGAGCCTCTTCCATAATCATAGCGAACAGCTGCAGCTGTTAGGTAACCACCAAAATGTGCAGCAGAAGAGTCTAGAAAGTTATTTATACTTACGTGATAGTCAAACATGTTTTTAATAACTCTAATTACACCTACTAATTTATTTTGCAGTGTGTAGAGGAAGTAACCCTAATATTTTGTTTGTCTTACTTTGATATATAGAAAATGCACAGTATGCAAAAACATATTTCTTTATAATAGTTTGTTAAAAAAAAAAAAAAATACTGGCACTCTGAGAAACATAATTTTAAAGTCTATAAGGGGCTAAGGACAGTAAGTCTAGAGTCTAAAAGTAAGTCTCCCTTGCTCAAGAAATATTAACTCCAGTTTTGAAGCATGTTTTTCTCCAGCTGTATGCTGCCATTCCATTTAATTGAAAATATGTAGTATACAATGAGATGTGTGTTCGTGTTCTTAAGCCTGCATTAAGAACTTTTTTTTTCTTTTTTTTTCTAGTATTGTATTCCATATAGGATTATAGACTACACGCTAATGTCAATATTCCAGTTATATTTGTATATGTTTGACATGTCATGCATAATTAATTGGCACCTATGTGCAATTTTGATGACGGCAATGCATGAAGGCAGTAGAGGCTTTAAAAAAGATGCCAAAGAAATGTAACCCTTTAGGCGCCAGGGATTTTTGGAAAAAAATGCTGAATTTTGACATCAAGATGTCAAAAGCTTGTGGCATGAAAGGGCTTAAAGATAGAGATCTACTGTAAATTAGAAAAATGTTGAGCATGACCGAAAGTTTATGTGGGGTGTAAATATACTCATCTAATTTGCATATTATGACATCATCAGGGGGCGGCCCTCTTGAATTTCATAATATTCAGGAAATAGTAGATATTGAATTGATGTTTGAACTTATTTGCATGTTTTTTTTTTTTTTGTCTTTTTATCCTCATTCCAAATGATCAGAAAAGAGGAAACCAACAAAAAAACAGGAGAAAGTACTAAATTATTACTATATTACTATACTGTATAGTAGTAAAACGCATGTGAACAGTAGCCAACATTTTTATCATTTCATCATTAATATTCAGGAAATAATAGATATTGAATGGATATTTGAACTTATTTGCATATTTTTTTTGTTGTTGTTGTTTTTGTCTTTTTATCCTCATTCCAAATGATCAGGAAAAGAGGAAATCAACAGTAAAACAGAAAAAAGTATTAAATTATTACTATATTACTATGCCATAGTAAAATACATGTGCCTATTTTTTGATCAGTTGACCAGCTATCTACACTTTGAATAGGAACGTGACATAATTTTGGTCTAAAATCGAAGTACCACATGTCTACCATCTAGTGGTGGGGAATACAAATGAGATATTACACCATATTAGGAACTACAGTCTATTTCATGAAGTATGACGTCTTGTCGCAATTTTGCAACTTCGGCGCTTAGAGGGTTAATGTATCATAATAGTAATAAATAAATATATAAAATACATACATTTCCAATATAGTGCTACTGTACAAATAAGCATACATAAAATGGCAGATCTCGACACGTGGTGCTGGGGGAGGTGGAAGGTTTCAGAGAATTCTTCACGGGTCCATCCAAACCCAAGGACCCAAGACCCATATGGGTTTGGGTCCATATTTTAAACAGTCAATCGGGTCCTGGTTGTGTTCCAATCTATTACTCGGGTCCCGGGGTTTGTGTGTAATACTTGAGTCAATCTGAGAAAACCCGGGCGTGATCAGAGTCAGTCAGTGCCGATGATGATGAATTATGGAAGTGCTGTGCTTGTGTTTTTTTTTGTAACTTGCAACATTGTAAAATTAAAATGAGAATGTGCAAGCTGAGAAATAAGTTGAAAAAAAAACAACACAAGCGCTACCTCAACTGTCAGACGCAGAGCGGGCGGAGTTAAGGGTAGCGTGGTCATGGATACCTTCTTCGCTGATGTGGGAAAAAAAAGCAACAGAAAATGAATATAAAGTTTTGTGTGCAACAAGAAAATTTATTTCAGGGAGAGGCCAAACAATACCAAGTACATGTAAACAGTATACGCATGCGGCTTTTGGGCCGTGTTTTCCAACATCATTTGAAAACATAGGGAAGATCAACCACTAGAAACTGGATCTCAGGTATGGTGGGTGGGTTTAGTGAGTAGGGACAATGAGTAAAGACCAATAAGGGACTGTTTTACAGCTAGATCGCTCTTGGATTGGATTGATTTTGATTGACAGCTCTTTCATTTACCAAATCACCATAGAATAGAAGCTCACAGCTGGAAGATCAACACTCAATTACCCGGATCTTAATACTTCTTATTATATACAGTATCTCACAAAAGTGAGTACACCCCTCACATTTCGGCAATCATTTTATTATATCTTTTCAAGAGACAATTCTAAATAAATGAAACTTGGATATATTTTAGAGTAGTCAATGTGCAACTTGTATTGTAAAGATTTACTGTCCTCTAAAAATAACTCAACATACAGCCATTATTGTCAAAAAAGCTGGCTTTTTTTTAAGTTCATGGTTATTGTCAAAAAAGTGACTTAGTACACCCTAAGTGATAACAGCTATACGTCGTTTAACCATGCAAAGCCACGTCCTATTCATCATGTTCATGTTTTGTCTGTTTGACAGGACCATACAAATTTGTGTATCTTGTATTAGAGCAGTTAAAATTTGGTACTTTGAGTACAATTCTCCCATACTGACCACTGGATGTGCAACATGGCACCTCATGGCAAAAAACTCATTGTGTTGCAATACTTTTTCACAGATCGTTTTGTTCAGGCTGTCACGAATCTGGTCTGCACTTCCGTTCATTCACCACCAGAGGTCACTCACTCACCACATTGACTTTCACCCCACACATCACAATGGACTACGTTTCCCATCAGCCATCTCACCAATCACACGCTCACCTGATCACACACACACAGCTGTAAACAATCACACTCTCTACTTAAACCCTGGACTTTCCTTCCGTCACTGCCGAGTATTGTATGCATTATCGCTGCCCTACAGAGCCCCGTTAGTTTTCCTAGTCTTGCCTTGCCTTGCCTTGCCTTGCCTTGCCTCGCCTAGCCCTGCCTTTGTTCGGATTGTTTCCCCCTGCCTGGACTATCGCTGACGTTTTGGATTACCTCTCCAGTCTCGCCCCTTTGGATACTGTTCGCCGATCGTCGACCCACGCTTGTCTTTGTTTACTCTTTGTCTCACCCATGTTATACCTGTTTGCCATTGTTTGACCCTGCAAGTTATGACCACGTCTCTGCTCGATAAAAGTCTGCAGATGGATCCGCACGTCTCACGTCTCGTCAGCCCCATGACACAGGCAGTGTAGTTAATTTCTAAGTTTCCCTACCTTTTGGTTGTATTAATGCCATATATGGACAATAGCATAATTCCAAATTACAAAATGAGCTGAAGCAACACAACATTATTTCATAATCATTAGTTCATTTAAATTTTTCAAATGGAAGTCAACTTAATAATTTAGTGTTGAGTCTTCATGAATAATTTTAGTTGTCAGAATTAACTGAACAGAGGGTTTGTACTTTCCAGTGTGTTTTTCATGAGACTGCATTAGAAAACTAGGGGCCAAAGGAGTGTCCCTTTCAGATGTTAAAATTATGGGAGGACAGTATTTAAATGAAATGATTTACTAAGGTTTGCTGTAGTCACTTTATTGGTAAAAAAAAAAGAAAAAAGCATCTTCACCCATTTTTCGCTTGACATACCTGCTCTTGGTAGACTGCGTTGGTCATTATGGATATGAGCTGTGTCTGTGTTGTTTAAATTGTGCATTGTCAGTAGATCATCCACAGAACTATCTGCGTTTTTATGGGATTGAGGTCTCACTCTCATTTGCCCTGTTTAGTAAATTTGGCCTTATATTTTACAATTAAAGGTAACACTTTAGATTAGGCAACACAATTCACTATTAACTCGTTGCTAAGTAGCATGTATATTACTAGCATATTGACTATTTATTAGTATTTACAAAGCACATATTAATGCGTTATTCTGCATGACCATATTCTGGATCCCTAAACCCCATCCAATACCCAAGCATACCATACTACAAAAGCTACCTTTCTTACTATCAATAAGCAGTAGGAGTTTATTGAGGGAAAACTCTTTTCATTGACGTGAAATACTTGTAAGTGATAATGTTTTGTTATATGGGAGATTTAGAAGAGTTCCCCTTAGTTAAATTGAGTTCATAGAATGAGCTTTTATTATTATTAGTTGTTTAAATGCTGGATGGAAGAGCAGAAACTGGAAATGTTGCCTTATTTACATCAGTGGCATCTGGCAATATTATGAGATACATTAAACAACGGAAGAGGCATTACTGTAATTTACATAGTTATACCTAGGCACATCTACAGTATAATGTTGTAAACGTTGGAAAATCTGGAATGTTTTTAACAGTAAATTTTAAAATGTAAAACAATAAATGACATAACATTCTGCACTACTTCTTGGTCACTAATTGAATAAGACAATTTGTGACATTGACTGGCTTAATTGCCTTGTACAGATGCACAAACTTTTTTGATTGCAATGAAGTACACAAATTGCTCTTTGACAAAAATAAATCTTAATGTTACCTTGTCAAAATGAGATTGAGCATGTCATCAAATTAGTATGCTGATAATATAACAAAATAAGTTGTAATTACATTTATCCATTTGGCAGATGCTTCTAAAGCATCTTTCTCACTTTATATTAAGTGTCTTTAACTAATATGTACTAACATTTAAATTAATAACTTGATACAATTCACGTGTTTTTAATTAAAGTGTTGACCCTATGTTACGGGGCTGACGAGACGAGAGGCGTGCGGATCCATTTGCAGACTTTTATTAGGCAGAGACGTGGTCATAACAGGCAGGGTCAAACAGTGGCAAACAGGTATAACAGGGGCGAGACAAAGAGTAAACAGAGACAAGCGTGGGTCGATGATCAGCGAACAGTATCCAAAGGGGCGAGACAGGAGAGGTAGTACAAAACGTCAGCGATAGTCCAGGCAGGGGAAAACATGATAAAACAACAAAGGCAAGGCAAGGGAAACTAACAGGGCTCTGTAGGGCAGCGACAATGCATACAATACTCGGCAACGAGGGAGAGAATGTCCAGGGTTGAAATAGTGTGTGTGATTAGTGATGCTGTGTGATCAGGTGTGCATGTGATTAGAGCAATGAGTGATTGGTGACAGCTGTGTGCGTGTGATTGGGGAGATGGCTGATGGGAAATGCAGTCCATGTAATGTGTGGTGTCCTCTAGTGGTAAATGAACGGGAGTGCAGACCAGATTAGTGACACCCTACCTGTACCCATTTTTAAATCTAACCATGCCACGGAACTTGTACTACCTAACCTTAACCCAAAGGTAAGTACATAGTGTATAGGCCCATACATTTAGAAACATTAAATGCATTCCCTGAAGATTTAACCCGTGCCATTACTAGCCCCACAGTCTATTGTTTGAGCTACATGAACACTTATTTGAGTCTACCTGGATTTGAGCTCCCTTTGTGAACAAAGCCTAGGTCACATCAACATAAAAATGAGTTTGCATGTGCAAGTGTAATTAATACTGTCCTCACACTTCTGTTATTAATATGACCAGGGCGACTGGCACAGGGCTTAGAGCGTGACATTAAAGATCTACAGGCCTTCTCCGAACACACCACAGACTCTGTGGCTCAACTCTGGGAGCATCTGGCCATGATCAGCCACTCCAGCCAGAGGAACATCAGCAGTCTGGGAGAAGACTTAGCCTTTGCTGCTGGCTCTATTCGAACCCAGGACGCAATTTTAAAGACAATGGTGGTGAATGTAGAGACGCTACAGGAGCGTCTGGAGGAGGTGGGATGGTCAGTACAGACTTTAAACCATTCGCTTAGTGGAGATGTGAGCCTGCACCAGGTGAAAATCTGTGAACTGCAGGAGAAGATTGGAAATGTGTCTCATGATGCCACAAGCATGAGGATCACACAGTTACACCTGGAGGAGCAGCTCAGGAATGAGATTGAAGTGCTGAATGTCATCACCGCAGATCTGAGGCTAAAGGAATGGGAGCACTCCATGGCACTCAAAAACCTAACTGTATTACAAGGTAGGATTTGTTCCTTTTTATTATTGTCTCAATTATGGACAATTTTACTAAAAATAAAAGCAGTTGTTGGGGAAAGTGTTTAGAGTTTGATGGCTGTGTCGAGCAACTAACAGTCTTTTTTTTTTACTGACAAATTGAATACACATGTTAAAAGTATAATAATATTGCAAATTGCTTAACAGAAGTTGCAGGCACTTCCGAGTAGTAGTATTAATAATAAATACTTTTAGTGGAACATTATAGATATGTTTCATACCTCAATTTATGTGGTTTGACGTTTTTCTTCAGTGACTGAAAGATTGCTGATAGTGTTTGGTTGCCGTAGAAAGTTTTACCCTTTGTGCTTGACAGAAATTTGGTCAGTTGCCAGTTCATGCATTAAAAATGTGTTAGTCAGAGAATTCACTAAACATTTTATACTCTTTTGATTTTTGATAAAGGCTGTACAGTCTTGTATCTGACATTCTGTCCTACCTGATGATGCCACGAGATTATAGTAAATCTTGTCTGTCCACAATAAACATGAAAATGGAGCCATAAACATGAAATACATAAACAATACATAATATAGAACACTTTGTGTATGTGAATGTATAGTATGTGTGTGTGTACCTGGTATTCACTACGTGATGAGGACCAAAAGTCCCCACAAGTATAGTAATACCAGTATATTTCACCCTTGTGGAGACATTTTATGGTGAGGGGTAGGTTTAGGTGTAGGGTTAGGGTAAGGGGACAGATAATACAGTTTGTACAGTAAAACCATTATGCCTATGGAGTGTCCGTGTGTGTGTGTGTGTGTGTGTGGTGGTGGTGGTGGTGGGGGGGGGGGGGTTCTGTGTGTAAAGCACTATTTTGAAGAGTACACAAAAGGGAACCCACAACGGAAAGAAACTGTTCAAAATTAAGCAAAACAATGGAGAATGTTTGCTACTTACAGCAACGTGAGAGAAAGCTGCTCATACGGGAGACAAGTGTATGCCAGTTACATAGTGCATGTACTGTAAAAGTGATTCAAAAATAAAAATAAAAATAAATGGCTTTTTTGATGGCCAATGTAGATGAGCTATAATAATTAAACATTAATTTGATCATGAACCAATTAACAGAAAGTATTGGTTGGGCAAACAAATAGTTCTGCCCCACAATTGGTTGAGTCAGTGTTCCTGTGTCAGGGCTTCTTGTGATGCTCAAACAAACATTTGAAAGCATCACAGAGTAACAGTTCTGGGAGAAATCAGCTTGTGAATGGAATACTTATAATGACAGGACAGAGTAATTTAAATATAAAACTACCAGATTTTGCTTAATCGCAACGTTTAATTGCAACATTTAATCATTGTAGTTAATAGTGTTCACCGTCTGTTTGATTACGTGTAATTTGTAACTAACTGCATGATTCTTACTGTACATTTCTGCCATAGTCAACACTAATAACCTACTCCTTTCATATAATGTAGAAACTCAACGATTTGTATCGTGAAAAGCACTGTACAAATAAACTTGAATTGAATTAATTTAGCAATAGAAAAGAAACAACAAGTCATTTTTTAAAGAACAGAGTAAAAGTACATTTTACTCAAAGGTCTCCACAGAAGACCTCCTTCCATTGATACTCCAAACACACTCACTCACTCACTCTCTCTCACTCACACACACACACACACACACACACACACACACACACTCACTCACTCACTCACTCACTCACTCCCTCCCTCCAAAGAGCTGTGTCAACATGTTCTGGATTGTACAAATAAGACTAAACAAAAGGAACAGAGTCTGCTAGTCTAGGACATAATAAGGAAATCTGTTGTTAGGTGACTCTAGAGCCTGTAATTAAACTTTTTTTTTTTTTCAATTTTGTGTTCCATTTTTAAATGTTGTTTATCTGCTTTTTAGGACCACCAGGACCAAAGGGTGAGAAAGGTGATGCGGGGCCCCTGGGACCAGCTGGACTTCCTGGTCTGACAGGAATAAGAGGTGTAGCACCGTGTAGCACAGCCAAAACACATTACCACCAGCAACTGACTGACAAGCGATACTATATCTGCTCCTTCGATGATATCTCTTCGCCTTGTGCTATCAATCACTGTCCGAATAGGGCTTAACATGAACATTCACACGTATGAACACAGCCCAACAGCTCATCTTGATTCAAATAAAGTTATATGTCTTGTTTAAGAGCATTTGGGAGTATATATATCCTGATTTTTTTTCTTTGTCAGGCTTGCCAGGAGAAAAGGGCATTCAGGGTCCTCGTGGACTGGCAGGACAAAGTGGTCAGGATGGACACAATGGAGAAAAAGGAGAAATTGGGCCCGAGGGACCCAAAGGTTAGTACTTTATGTTGACAAACACATACACATACACACACACACACACACACACACACCATAATTTGACTGTATTAATGCTTTTGTTTCATAGATTTTCTTTTTTAATATGAGGTAAATTATATTTTCTATGTCCTAAACCGACCCCTAAACCTACTCCTCACAGAAACCTGTGCAAAACACTAGATATAAACAGAAACTTGATTTGATCAGTTTATAAACCTTTTTAAGTAATGAGCTCCTCCTCTCTAGTCAGAGTTTACTATATCAGTGAGACGATTGTTGAATAGTCAGGACATTTTGGACCTCATAAGCAGTTAAACCTGTACACACACACATGTATATATAGTATATATATATATATATATATATATATATATATGTGTGTGTGTGTGTGTGTGTGTGTGTGTGTGTGTGACCCTGGACCACAAAACCAGTCTTAAGTGTCAATTTTTCCAAATTGAGATTTATACATCATCTGAAAGCTGAATAAATAAGCTTTCCATTGATGTATGGTATTGATATTATTTGGCCGAGATACAACTATTTGAAAATCTGGAATCTGAGGGTGCAAAAAAATCTAAATATTGAGAAAATCGCCTTTAAAGTTGTCCAAATGAATTCTTAGCAATGTGTATTACTAATAAAAAGCAGCGTTTTGATATATTTACAGTAGTAAATTTACAAAATATCTTCATGGAATATGATCTTTACTTAATATATTAATGATTTTTGGCACAAAAGAAAAATCCATACAGTGCATTTTTGGCTATTGCTACAAATATACCCCAGCGACTTAAGACTGGATTTGTGGTCCAGGGTCATATATATATATATATATATATATATATATATATATATATATATATATATATATTAGTGTTGTCAATTGATTTAAAAATTTTTATCTCATTAATCACAGTTAATCATGCCTAATCACAAATTTAAAATACTAGGATTTACCTATAAATGTGTTCAAATAAAGATGCATGACAAACTAGTTTAAGGAAACAGAACCTTTCACACCTCCGCCAGGTATGAGACATAATCCTTATTATTCTTTTATCATTATTCTTTTGTTTTTATTCAGCCATTATCAGCATTTATACTGGCAATAAAACGTTTACCAAGCCACATCGCTTCAATCCCAGTATACATTTACCCAACTATTATCAAAAGTATTTCTAAATATATACAACAAAACATTTCTTGCGACCTTACGTGAAGTATTATGACAAAATGCATTATGAAGAAGAATTGGACCTGTTCTGCAGGTGCATTAGAGCTAATATTAGCATCATGCTACATAAGACAATTTATGAGATTAATAGTACATTTTTACTCAGAACTCACTTTAAACCACCATCAAGTGTTTGTAATAACTTCCTTTTGCGATCACATGTGGAATTTGGTCGTTTACTGTTGTTAAAATATGCTATTTATAGCCTTTTATATCGCTGCACAAATTAGCATAGATGTACACATTCTCCTCAAGGAAATTACATAAAAATATCCTACCCTAATCGTGTGTTTATTATCTTATTTAATCTATAGCGGCTGTTGTCATGTTTATTTCTGCTGTGTAAAAGCATATATGCTCTGCTGAAACTCACGTTGTTTGTGATGTTAAAACCACCTCTCCGTTCTTAAGTTGCCAGGCATACATTCCAAGCAGTGGCGGCTGCTGGTCTTTCAAAGAGGGGAAGCTCATTTTCGGCCTACATCATAAAAATTGTCCATTTATTTATACGTAAATCCTGCCCAACGTTCCTTTTCAAGAAATGCTCTGTGACCCTGTCGTACCAACTAGGCGTCTTCTCCAGTGACGCTAGCCTAGCCTACTGTATGAATGAACAAACAATCTAAAAAAAAAACTTGACGGAGGAAATGTGGGAATTAGGTTAAACTGAAACAGGGAATGTGGTGTATAATAGGGTTGTCATGATACCATAAAAATGTCTTACGATACTATACCAGCTTAATTTATAATTCAGTTCTACAAAATGAATCAAAATTTAATAAATAAATAGATGTAAGTGAAAACAGACAATATTATTCTCTGAATACTTAATTAATGTGAATGAATGACTGGCTATTGTTATCCATGAAATGATCTAAACCAAACTCATCTTAGCACTGCACAGAAGCTGCATGAAGTGACATTTAGATGTGGCATTTATTCATTTAGACTGTATTTATAATTGGATAAATAATGTTATGAGATTAATGTTTTAAATACTAAATTCTGAATATGGAAATATGTTGGAAAATAATGTAATATGCCTACTTTTAGACGGGAAACTTAAAAACGGCCAGCAGGTGGCAGAAGTTCGTGATTGAATCACTGAGTCTTTCAAACGATTCTTTCAAATGATTGTTTTTATGAATGGCTTGTGAATCAGTGATTCTCCCAAACACACGCAGATTTGGATTCGAACACAAACGAAACAAAAACAGCACTCTTGCTCGTGTCGTATTGCCAAAGTGTCAGGAGCATTTTTTTTAAATTTCCAAGTTAGCAGCATGTATATTAAAACATAACATTATAAATGAATAAAAATATATATATAATGATTGATAAGAACCAAGTGCAAAGCTGCGATGGGACTGAGCTCCAATAGCTTCAGTGTCAGCGACTTTTTATAGTACAAAATCGCTGTCAATCAAAAGGAGATGCAGACCGTCCAATCATCACGCAGAAGCCCGGAGTCCAGGCCAGCCCACTCCTCCATTCACCCCCAGAGACGCTGAGCGTCCGTGGGCGGGACATAATCGCAGCATTTATCCAATGACCGTCTAGTTTGGAAGCACTGAAAAAAACTGTTCAAAGCAGCCCCATTGAAGTCAATGGACGCTCGGCTTCAACGGAGAAATACACTGACGCTACGGGAATGTATGAGAAGGAAATCGAGTCCGACCTGCTATATGTAGCTGATTCTGAACGAACTCGTCTTCGAGATGAGCGTGTTCTTTTTAGTCAATAAAATGTTAACACAATAGTACATATTTGACCATTAATTTTTTGACATTATAGGGGAAGCCGAGCTTCCCTTGCAGTCTTAAAGAAATCCCCACTGATTCCAATTATAATACACATTAGTAAAAGGATCTATTTTAATTTTTATTTGTCTATATACACTTTGGGCGGTCGGGGTACATTATAAAAGTAGCCCAAAAAACCGCAATCCACGGCTCTGTAATTTTTCCCACGACTGTATTTTCAAAATAGCCCACTTGTGCCGTTACCCTGGCAACACTGGCTCACTGTACCCTCATCACACAATGATAGATAACTGAAATAAGGCCGCTGCGATGACGGGAAGAAGTTGGGGTCAAACCTTATCAAACGATTAATTTGTAAAAAAAATATTAATGCGTTAAAATTTTTAGATTAATCGCATGCATTAACACGTTGACACCCCTAATATACAGTATGTATATATATATATATATATATATACAGGTGCTGGTCATATAATTAGAATATCATCAAAAAGTTGATTTATTTCACTAATTCCATTCAAAAAGTGAAACTTGTATATTATATTCATTCATTACACACAGACTGATATATTTCAAATGTTTATTTCTTTCAATTTTGATGATTAGAGCTTACAGCTCATGAAAGTCAAAAATCAGTATCTCAAAATATTAGAATATTTACATTTGAGTTTGAATAAATGACCATCCCTACAGTATAAATTCTGAGTATCTCTTGTTCCTTGAAACCACAATAATGGGGAAGACTGCTGACTTGGCAATGATCCAGAAGACGAACATTGAGGGTAAGTAAAGAGGGTAAGTCACAGAGGGTCATTACTGAAAGGTGTGGCTGTTTACAGAGTGCTGTATCAAAGCATATTAAATGCAAAGTTGACTGGAAGGAAGAATTTGGGTAGGAAAAGGTGCACAAGCAACAGGGATGACCGCAAGCTTGAGAATACAGTCAAGCAAAGCCGATTCAAACACTTGTGAGAGCTTCACAAGGAGTGAACTGAAGCTGGAGTCAGTGCATCAAGAGTCACCATGCTCAGACGTCTTCAGGAAAAGGGCTGCAAGCCACTTCTGAACCAGAGACAACGTCAGAAGCATCTTAACTGGGCTGTGGAGAAAAAGAACTGGACTGTTGCTCAGTGGTCCAAAGTCCTCTTTTCAGATGAAAGTAAATTTTACATTTCATTTGGAAATCAAGGTCCCAGAGTCTGAAGGAAGAGGAGAGGCACAGAATCCATGTTGCTTGAAGTCCAGTGTGAAGTTTCCACAGTCAGTGATGATTTGGGCTGCCATGTCATCTGCTGGTGTTGGTCCACTGTGTTTTCTGATGTCCACAGTCAACGCAGCCATCTACCAGGAAATTTTAGAGCACTTCATGCTTCCTTCTGTTGACAAGCTTTATGGAGATGCTGATTTCATTTTCCAGCAGGACTTGGCACCTGCCCACACTGCCAAAGGTACCAAAAGCTGGTTCAATGACCATAGTGTTACTGTGCTTGATTGGCCAGCAAACTCGTCTGACCTGAACCCCATAGAGAATCTATGGGGTATTGTCAAGAGGAAGATGAGAGACACCAGACCCAACAATGCAGATGAGCTGAAGGCCACTATCAGAGCAACCTGGGCTCTCATAACACCTGAGCAGTGCCACAGACTGATCGACTCCATGCCACGCCGCATTGCTGCAGTAATTCAGGCAAAAAGAGCCCCATCTAAGTATTGAGTGCTGTACATGCTCATACTTTTCATTTTCATACTTTTCAGTTGGCCAAGATTTCTAAAAATCCTTTCTTTGTATTGGTCTAAAGTAATATTCTAATATTTTGAGATACTGATTTTTGACTTTCATGAGCTGTAAGCTCTAATCATCAAAATTAAAAGAAATAAACATTTGAAATATATCAGTCTGTGTGTAATGAATGAATATAATATACAAGTTTCACTTTTTGAATGGAATTAGTGAAATAAATCAACTTTTTGATGATATTCTAATTATATGACCAGCACCTGTATATATATGTATATATATACCTAGGGACACACAAATGTGTCTTTAAGGCCACGATATACTCAAAACAAAATTCCTTTTCTTCTTCGTTTAGGGGTAAAATTAAATACATGAGTACTGTTAGCGAACATCCTGACGCTGCCCACTAGGTTGAAAGCAACGCTTAAATGAATAGTTAAATATGTGCTGCGCATTTTTTGTTGTTGTTGTTGTTGTTTTGGCCGGATTTTGTTTGAAATGACGTCATATGAGTTCGTTCTTCGATTTTGCTTGAAGTATCTAGGGGCCTTTAATCTTCTCACCCTCTCTCTTTGTTTGAGGTAGACTAGTGCTCTCCTACTCAACATGAAATACTTCTCCAGCCCGATGTGACATATCATCCCCAGTTATACCAGGACCGTGTAATAAAAAAAAAAAAGTTTCTGTGGCACCTCCAATTCCTTTTAGGGGGCTCCTAAAAGTGTAAAGTTTGACTGACACTCTGTCTGCTGTTTTTGACGTCACAACTCAGGGCTGCGTTTCTCAAAAGCTTACAATGGTAAGCTAAGTTGATCGTAGAAACTATTGGTGGCAATGGTTCTATGATCTGCTTAGAGTTACAATGCTTTTGGGAAACGCAGACCAGGATAGTAAGAAGAGAAGGGGGACTGTGTGCGTTCTTGTAGTTTCAAACTCTGTTGTCCTGATTTCATATTTTGTCATGTCGCACAGAAGTTTTGTATTCACTGTGAACAGACAATTCACTGGAAGCTTGGTTCGGACAAGGTATGAGGTTTTGGACATCTAACTCAGCTTTGACTTCAGACTTTACTTGCTACTTTGTTTCTATTTTCACTCTGTATTTCAGTTTCACTCTAAGCTCAAACTCCAACCCACTGATCTCATTCTCCGAACATGCACTGCTCCTTTAACACCTTCCAAAACATGTAATGATTTCCCCTAATGTTCTCCAGAACACCACACCATCCCCCAATCGCTCTTCATCCCCAACTTCCACCAAAACAATCCACCCAATCCTCCTATTTTCATTGCCTCATTCTCATGTTATTGGACTCAGAACCTTGTTTTTGTAATAGAATCATCCTCACTAACATTCGCTGCGATCTCGGGCCTCACAAGATGTGTGACCGCACTGGCTGTGGTCGGCTGCAATAGATGCGTCATGTTTTCACAGCGTGTGACAAACAGCTGGGAAAGATCAGTGTGATTTGGCCAAACATACTGCTGCCTAGTACAGGCCAGCAGAGTGAGCTCTGTGGTCGTCAACGACTGACATATATATTATTGATCATTTTTAATCGCTTAAATAGAGCCACTTGCCCTTACAGATTCTGTTTTCATTGTCATTTGCCTCCAAATTTCAAAGAATTATTACACTGGATTAAGTCCAATGTATTATTAGATTATATTTTGGGACATTTTATACCTTTTATTAAGTACAGATCAGATAGGAAACATTGGGCAGAGAGAGAGAGACTACTTTTCCAAGTTGAGTAGGGAATCAAAGTTGAGTAGCCAGTGGCGCAGTTGTGCACACTGCCCATGAGGCTATAGGCGCCAGCAAAGTTTGAACATACTTTGAAATGATTTAGGAAAGTTTTTCAATTATTTTTGTGTTTCAGAATAAGTTTTATGAGGAATGGATTTCTTATTTGTTACCAAATCATTACTGAAATTTAGGGCTGCACAATAAATTGCATGTGATTTCAAATGAGGACAATGGAAGCAATCAAAATCAACAAAAGAGCAATGATATGCAAGTGCTATAACAAGTCTGTTAGCTTAACACAGTACACTTAGCAAGTTTTTTTTTTTTTATTGTATAATAAATAAAAAGAAAACAGAATAGAAAAAGAATAGAGCAAGCTAGTGTTAGAGACCTTTTTTTGTTAATTGTATAATAAATAAAAAACAGATAGAATACAAAACAAGAAACAGATAGAATACAAAAAGATTAGAAAAGCTAGTGTTAGCTTTTATTTATTTATTTTAAGAGAACAAGCAGTAAATGAATAGAGTTCAAGTCTAAAAGGGAAAAGTTTTTTTTTTCTTCTTTTTAAGAATAGAATTAGAATAGAGAGTGCTAGATTTAGAGGGTCAAATAAAGATGGATGAGATGTGTTTTTAAACGATTCTTGAAGATGGCTAAGGACTCAGCTGCTCGGATTGAGTTAAGGCAGGTCATTCCACCAGGAGGGAACATTTAATTTAAAAGTCAGTGAAAGTGATTTTATGCCCCTTTGAGATGGCACAATAAAGCGACGTTCACTTGCAGAACGTAAGCTTCTAGAGGCACATAGGTCTGAAGTAGTGAATTTAGGTAAAGGGGTGCAGAGCCAGTGGTGGTTTTGTAGGCAAACATTTATGCCTTGAATTTTATGTGAGCAGCTGTTGGTAGCCAGTTCAAATTGATGAGAAGAGGTGTGACGCACATTCTTTTTAGCTCATTAAAAATTAATCTTGCTGCTGCATTCTGGATTAATTGTAAAGGATTGATCTAACTGGCTGGAAGACCTGCCAATAGAGCATTGCAATAGCCTGGACAAAACAAGAACTTGAACAAGGAGTTGTGAAGCATGTTCCGAAAGAAAGGGCCTGATCTTCTTGATGTTGAATAAAGCAAATCTGCAGGACCGGACAGTTTTAGCAATGTGGTCTGAGAAAGTCAGCTGATCATCAGACATAACTCCAAGGTTTCTAGCTGTTTTTGAAGGAGTTATGGTTGATGGTTGATGGTTAACTGGATGGTGAAATTGTGATGAAACAATGGGTTTGATGGAACCACAAGCAATTCTGTCTTGGCAAGGTTGAGTTAAAGGTGATGGTCCTTCATCCAGCAAGAAATGTCTGTTAGACAAGCTGAGATTCGAGCAGCTATCGTCTTTATACCTTAAAGGACCAATCTGAGAGGTAAGACTCCAACCACTGGAGTGTGGTTCCTGAGATGTCCTTTGCCAATAGGGTTGACAAGAGGATCTGGTGGTTAACCGTGTCAAAAGCAGCGCACAGATCCAGCAAGATAAGTAAAGATGATTTGGAATCCGCTCTTGCCAGTCTTAGGGCTTCAACAACTGAGAGCAAGGCAGTCTCGGTCGAGTGTCCACTTCTGAAACCAGACTGGTTGCTGTCGAGGAAGTTGTTCTGTGAGAGAAAGGCAGAGACTTGGTTGAACACAGCTCGTTCAAGTGTTTTTGCAATGAAAGAAAGAGGGGAAACCAGTCTGTAGTTTTCTAAAAGAGATGGTTTAAGGGTGGGTGTCTTAAGTAGTGGGGTTATACAAGCCTGTCTAAATGCTGAGGGAAAAATACCAGTGTGAAGGGATGTGTTAATGATGTGAGTGAGTGCAAGTACAACTGCGGGAGAAATGGCTTGAAGGAGATGAGATGGAATAGGATCAAGCGGACAAGTAGTAGGATGATTAGAAAGGATGAGTTTGGAGACTTCTGCCTCAGAGAGTGAAGAGAAGGATGTGAACAAGTGTATGTTTGCTGGTAAGATGTGCTTGACAGATTGTGGTGTGGAAAATTGTGCACTGATGGTTTTAATTTTATTAATGAATGAGGTGGCAAAGTTGTCAGCTTTTAGAGTTGATGAAGGAGTGGGAAGAGGAGGACAAAGGAGGGAGGAAAATGTTTTAAAGAGCATGTGAGAGTTAGACAAATTGTTAATTTTGTTATGATAGTATGTCCTTTTAGCAGTGGAGACATTAGCAGAGAAGGAAGATAGGAGTGACTGATACGCATTAAGGTCAGTAGAATTTTTAGATTTGCGCCACACCCTTTCAGCAGCCCTGAGCTTAGAGCGATGTTCGTGGAGAACATCAGACAGCCAAGGGGCAGAAGGGCTGGTATGGGCTGGCCTCGAAGACAATGGGCAGACAGTGTCTAAACAACATGTAAGAGTGGAGCAGAAAGTATCAGTAGCACTGTTAGCATCAAGAGATGCTAACAGTTTAAGGGAAGGAAGCGAAGATGAAACCATGAAACCATAGCAGATAGCCGGAAGGGTGAGAGTGAGCGTTGGTTACATCGAAAGATGACATGTGGAGGGGTATGTGTTGTGTCAGGAACCATGTTGAGGTTAAGAATGAGAAGGAATAAGATCCGAGGTGTGCAGTGGAGTAACCAGCACATGATCAGTGGAGCAGTGTCGTGTGTAAATAAGGTCCAGTTGGTTGCCTGATTTGTGAGCAGCCATAGTTGACACTCTCTTGAGATCAAAAGAGGCAAGCAGAGTGTGGAAGTCTGCAGCCTGAGGTTTATTTAGGTGGATGTTGAAGTCTCCAAGCATAACTAGGGGAGTACCATCCTCAGGAAAGAAGTTACCTTCTTGTCCTGGGGGATGATAAATAACTACAAAATGGATTTTAAAAGGGTGGGTAATAGTGACTGAATGTGATTCAAAGGAGCTGTTAATACCCAGAGAATGTAAAGGAATAAATTTCGAATCATTATAGATAAGCAGACCAGTACCTCCAGCCAGCGGCATCATGCACTGATTATTTTTGAGGGGCACGGGGGTTAACGCATTAATGCATTAACTGTATCATGAAATATCTCGATTGTCACCTAGATTATGATGGTCAAAGTAGCCTAATAATGTATTAACTATGCATAAAAAAACATGTCTGTTTACTTAAGTAACGTATAGGTGTCATGCCATAACATATTTTTAATACGACTGACTTTATATTTAACCCATAAGAACCCACGGTGACACGAGTAGGACAGTACGCAGACGTACATAGCGGTGTCACATGTATGACCTAGTTTCTTCTGTTCCCCTATTGGTTAATTAGATCCTCACCTGTTTCTGTATTACGTTTATTATTTAAAGCCTGTGTTCTCCCTCCATTCCTTGTCTGCTATTTCAGTTGCCATAAGTGTATTGCTACTCAATGCTCCTCGAATTCTACTGTGGATTATTAATAAAAGACTTTTGTTTTCTCTACTCCTCGTTGTGCGCCTCCTTAGCATACACGACCGTAACAGAATAGCAGACCGAAACAGTTAAGTACTTAGGCGGCGTTTTTCTTTCTGTTTATTTATTTTTTTGTGTTTTGTTTTGTCCTCTCCCGGAATGGATCTGCCCGGCGTCCAACTCCTGTGCCTGAAGCAGTTGGACCATTCGCTGGAGGACCATACAAGGGACTTTTTAGATCTGGCGTGCCTTACCCATTTCCCGGACCGCTCGCTCTGTGTCTTTTACATCATCAGCCTGAGCGAGCAGTGTAAGCCACGCCTACCAGCGAACGGTCCCAAAGAGGATTTTGCCGCTTGTGTGGAGTGGGTGCTGATACACAACGAGTCAGCTTTCACCATCGGCCCTGTGGAGGATGATATCACCACCGGCCCCACTCCACCACTGCCAGAGACCAGCCAGCCGTCACTCCGATCTACGGAGATACTGCCTGAGCCCACTGCGACTGAGTCACGACCATCCTCTGACCAAGTGCGTGAGCCGGCAACATCATCCGTCGCCGAGGGAGTTTTGGTGGAACTCGAGGGCTTGGAGGGAAGCCCCACCCACACTCCTACGACTGAGGGTGAGCTACAACTGGTTTCTGGGAAATATGAAAAGGAACTGAGAGAAATTTTCCAGATGGACCTAATTGACTGGTGGGGAGAAGTACAAACCTGTGTCCCTGAATCTCCTGTGTCTCCGCTGGTTCTGTCCAGCCCTGAATCTCCTGTGTCTCCGCTGGTTCCGTCCAGCTCCGCGCTTCAAGAGCGCCTCCCAGTGCCTGCGCCACGAAGGCGCCCCCAAGAATCCGCGCTTCCAGAGTGCATCCAAGAGTCCGCGCTTCAAGAGCGCCCTCAAGAGTCTCCGCTGGTTCCGTCCAGCTCAAGTCCTCCTTTGGTCCCTCCCAGCCTCCCTCTCCCGCCTCCTCTCAAGCCAGCCAGTTCTTCGCCTCCATCTCCGCTGATGCCTGTCAGTCCCTCAGCTCACCCTCAGTCAGCGCGTGCCATGCGCTCCACTCCGCCGCCTCGGGACTTCCAGTCTCCAGCTCCGCCCAGAGGTGCGGATCCCCTGTCTCCACTCCCAGCCTCCGAGTCCTTGACTACACCTCGGTCCTCCGACCCATCCGCTCCACCTCGGCTCCTAGCTCCCTCGTCTCCACCGTTGCCCGTCATCCCACTGGCTCCACCGGGCTCCCTCGTCCCTCTGGCTCCGCCTTGGTCAGTCGTCGACCATCCGCCACCTCGGGACTCCACTCCTCTGGCTTTGCCTCGTCACTCCATCCCTCCGGCTCTGTCAGGCTCCTCCTTCCCTCCGGCTCCACCTGCGTCCTCAGTCGCACCAGCTCCACCGCGGTCTTCCGGATCCCTGCCTCCGCCTCAGTCGCCTGAGCCTTCAGCTCCGCCTTGGCCCTCCGGATCCTCTCCGTCTGCCCCGTTCCACCTGGGTCTCCTTCTCCAGCAGCGCAGTCTCCGTCAGTCGGCCCCCTGGTGTCGTTGGCCCATTCTCCACCATGGCTCCTCCCACCATCGACTCCGCCGTGGGCCGCCATCCTGGCTGGCCTCTGGATAACCACCTGGCTTCTCCTGCTTCAGGCTCCTCCCTGGCTCCTCCCACCCTCCACTCCCCCTTGGACTGACTTTTGGTTTTGCCCCTTTCCCATTGCCTGCCCTCCTCTTGCTCCACACCCACCTCCAGAACCCCCACCCTCCCTCCTCTGTTGGACTGTTTTCGTAGACGCGGGGACGCGCCGTTCCCGGAGGGGGCGTTCTGTCACATGTATGACCTAGTTTCTTCTGTTCCCCTATTGGTTAATTAGATCCTCACCTGTTTCTGTTTTCCCCTTGATTACGTTTATTATTTAAAGCCTGTGTTCTCCCTCCATTCCTTGTCTGCTATTTCATTTGCCATAAGTGTTTTGCTACTCAATGCTCCTGGAATTCTACTGTGGATTATTAATAAAAGACTTTTGTTTTCTCTACTCCTCGTCGTGCGCCTCCTTAGCATACACGACCGTAACAAGCGGGTTATTTGGGGAACATTTTTCTCTATGCACGCAAGAAGTCATTTAGACTGTTGCAACGATTTTTTTTCTACACACACATATTGGTTTTACGCAGTCAATCTGATTTGCTGTTTTTGATATGGTTGTTTTCACTTGCAAAACACTGGGCACAGGCTTGCAATACTTTTGGCTGTATTTGGGCGAAACAACAGTGCCAGAAGTGTAAGCGCGGAAAAATGAAAGTCAGAAGAATACAGATCATATTTATTTTGCCTTAGCATGAAGTTGCAGTTTCACAGTACATGATATACACTTACAAAAAACAGTAAAAGGCTGCAAATCTTTTTTTCTTACGCTTGAAATGCAATTTGCACTTTTACAAATCTTTTCTTGCGAATGCAAAATTAATTTACTCTTGCTATCTTATGTACACTTTCACAAATCTTACCCTGCGCATGCAAATCTTTTTGACGTCATTTTACCCTCATACAGTTCCTTTGTTTTCCATGTGGTGACTAACAGCTCTCCTGTCCTCATGTTGAGATAAATCAGGAGTAAGTGCAGAGGCGTTGTGTGTGAACATGGTCTTACTGTAGTTCTAGACTAAATGTCAACATGCATTTACTCATCTCACAGCACAAAAACAGATTTGGTATTCTTCAAAATGAATAAAAACAGTGAAATGCAAACTCAGAATATGATGCAAACCGGCAGTAATTAAAAATGTATAAACAAAAACAAAAACACAAATTTCCTTTATGTATTTAATTCCCATTTTATTAACCAGTGTCTTTGCTGTTGACACTTAATGATCCAATTCAACCATACTAATAAGCAAAAATGACTTTTTAGATTAACTTATTTGTGTTTGTAGTGCAGATCTGGTGGTTGTGACTTAAGTTCATAGTGCATTCTACAGCTCATCACAACTTCGAGGAAGATTTGGTCCCCCATGACCCATTTAAAGTTTTAAAAGATTATTATTTATTCACCCTTATGTTGTTCCAAACCTGTATAATTTTCTTTATTCCACTGATTACAAAAGAATAAAATGTGAATAATTGTACTGTTCAGTAAACACATGAGTCTTTGCTACTTCTGCAGGTGTGAAAGGAGAAAGAGGACTGAAAGGAGAGAAAGGAGAGCGTGGAGACAAAGGAGGGAAAACAGGTGAAGATTTTATACATTCAGATGGTAAACATGAACATGCAGCTAGCTAATTTGATATGTTTTTATCTCTGTTAATATTATAAATCGCTACATTTTAACATTGCACTTATATGTTTTTACTACATATAGTGCCTAGTGTAAGTATTTTGTTAATATATGTTAATGTCATGCATTTGTAATGATTCTATTCCTTGAGACTCACCTATATTTGAGAATATTTTTGTTAAAAAAAAAAAAGTAATAATGACCATTTTTCACCCTGCCTCCAACATTTTGTTTTGGGACCAAACCTTTGATGCTTCAAAAGTTCATGATGACATAATTAAAAAAATCATATGGATTAAGCAATTTAATCCAGATTTTCTGAAGAGACACGATCACTTTATATGATGAACAGATTTAATATAGGCTCTTATTCTCATATAAACATTGAACACACACCCACAGAGCACAAAACGTAATGTTTAAAAGTGAAATGGTCTCACGAATGGTCTTTTCACACCAAAAGCGAATCGAATAAGCAGCAGACTAAAGGAAACACTATAGCAGAAGGTTCAACATAAGCGCACCTTTCAGCAGAGTCATAAAATCACTTTGTAGGATGGTAATTTGCCATGGGTTACCTCTGGAATTTCTAAGGGGATTTAGAATATAGGTTTATTATTAGCCATTGTGTGGTTTGCTAACATATATAAAGACTGCACAATCTGTCTGATTTGGTAAGCACATAAACGTTTTATATTGGCTCATAGTGGCTCAGTGTAGATGGTTTTGATGCAGAAAATCTTGCTTGTGATTTATGACATTTAGAGGCAGCTGGTGTGGTGTAAACAGACATTTAGTACTATATGCAATAGACAAGATTTAGATTGGAAAGTTTTTTTAAAGACAGGCTGCTCTTTCTAGAATGTAGAATATGGTTAGAGTAAAACAGAGAGTGAAGACCAGGGGCCTCATTTATAAAGCGTGCGTATGCACAGATTTGATCGTAGAGTGTGTGTACGCTTAAATCCACGCCAACGCTCATATTTATAAAAACGGTCTTTGACGTGGAAAAGTGCTTAGCGTCACGTCAGGGTCCGAGCAGACGTACGCACTTTTTATTGTCGGAGTAATGCAGAATTTTTCAAATGTAAGCTGTTCTTGCAGGTCGCTGTTCTAAATTATCATGATTGGTGATATTTTATATGTTAATGATATTAATTAGGAGTCGTTTACAAGGCAGAGAGCTGAAACCATTCAATTGCGCACAAGTTCAACATAATTTGCAATTCATAGATTGCACATCTGAAAGAGGCTCGTACGCTCGTTTTCTGTTTGTACGTTCATTCTATGAATCGCACGTACGCATTTCTGAGAAAAGATCGTAAGATCAAATTTAGGACGGTTTCTGCGCAACATTTTATAAATGAGGCCCCAGGTTTTGTACAGCTGTGTAAGATGTTGACTTGTAAGAGTGTTTTGAGACGAATGAGAGGAAGACACAGGTCCAGTGCTAACAACAGCATTGAATGTAGTGGGGCTAGGCTAATGATTTGAAACGTTACTTATGTAAACAATGAGCCATCATGGCTGGGAGGTAACTGTATCCACGTGGGGTGAGCAGGTCATGTCCATAAAGTCATTTCATATTTGCCATGGTTCAGAGAGCATAAGCATATCCTGGCGTTTATATGATTAAGGGGATATGAACCCAACAAACCTCAAGTCATTATTACCTGATAATTCGCCTCTCAAACAGCACCTTGAGTCTATTTAGCATTATTTATTTAATGCCCAGTATGTATGAATGTGTAGTAACCAAATGTAACATACAGTGTCTGAATAACAGCAGATTGTTTGGAACGTTGAAAGTGTGTAAATAATGACTGAATTGCACTTAAAATAGGAACGCCATACTCCAGGATATGTCATCTTCTCCCAAAGTGTCTAAGGCGTCTACCCGTTATTATGAGCCTATGTACATGCATCCTTAATGACAGTCACATTGATGATAATGCTAAACCCAAAAGGGCATGCTTTATTTCTTATTCATTGGGAAATATTCAGATGTAACAGGTGTGTCTTAAGATCATTCCATCATCGCACATTCATTTTTTAAAGCTGCATCAGTGAGCGATCACAGAGATGGTTTTAATAAATGTATCAGCAGCTGTCTACTTTCTGTACCATCACCGGTTGGTTGTAATGCAGTCTTTCATTCTCTATACTTATTTTCATTCGCTCATTCTCTGAGCACACACACACTCTTCTCATGGCTCATGCATGTGGCTTTAATCTGCGGTGTGGGTGTGTGTTCGCTGCCAGCAATCACACAGCTGTTACGCATTTATGAGATATTTTTTTCAGACTGTGCCATCTCATTGATCTACAGTGCTCGGTGTGTTCTGCGATAATGTCATAAAGTCTAAACTTTGACCCATACAAACACTCTGCGTGAACTTGCTCTTATTGTCAGTGTCTAAAACAACTGTGTGAAAGCTCATCTTTCGCTGTGTCAAAATCATCATCTCTTTAGGATTTTAAACTCTCAAATAGCTCTCAAACCCTGTAGATGTGTCTTCTGTCTTGGAAAGCAGTAAAAAATTGTGAGATCAAGCTATCTGTGAATTGAAATGCTGCAGAGTACAAACACATTATAGGCACTTGTTTTTATGTGCATATCCTTTATTTTTACATACTTTTGACAAACTTAGATTATACAGTATAGAGCACAAAATCATTTGTGACACCTGCATTACTTAAAGTGAAGAGTGCACATTTTGTTTAACAGCTAAATGTTCGAAAAGACAGTTTAGAATGAATTTTAAATACATGTTTTACACATTTAATAACAATAAAGCTAAGCCTTGATGTCATTCTTTTGTTGGGGAAATTGTTGCAAAACCTTTTAGTTATTGATGCTATTGCAGAAGTTCCCTGTGAACATGTATATTTTTCTCATATGTTGCCCATATTTTCAGCAGCTGAAAGTTTCCAATAATGGCTGAGTAATCAGGCCAATGTTCTCAGTGTAGGGTTAGGCAATAGAAGATTTGATTAGAACAGTATAAAAACCATTACGCCTGTGGAGAGTCTCGGAAAGCACCTATGCATTGTATGTGTGTTCTTGTGTCTCTGTGTCTCTGTCTGTCTGTCTGTCTGTGTGTGTGTGTGTGTGTGCGTGCGTGCGTGCGTGCGTGCGTGCGTGCGTGCGTGCGTGCGTTTTGTGAAAAGTCAGGACATAGATGTGTATAATGACGAGGGTATGGCAGGTATTACGAGGTGAAGGTGACATCTCAGGACATTGACCCATGTCCCCACTTTTCAAAACGCTTATAAATCACTCAGAATGAGGTTTTTTTGGGGAAAGTTGAAATGCACAGTCTCCTGTAAGGGGTAGGTTTAGGTGTAGGGTTGGTGTAGGACAATAGCACATACAGTAAGTACAGTATAAAAACCATTACGCCTACTTTTCACAAAAACGAACATGTGTGTGTGTGTGTGTGTGTGTGTGTGTACCTGTTTTTCTATCAGGTGGGGACTTAAACCTGAATACACACAGACTCATGGGGACTCGTGTCACGGGTAAACAAGCTAATAAATCACACAGAATGAAGTGTTTTGAAAATATTAAAATGCCTGTAGTCTCCTGTAAGGGGTAGGTTTAGGTGTAGGGTTGGTGTAGGACAATAGAATATACGGTCTGTACAGTAGAAAAACCATTACACCTATGGAGAGTCCCCACAAGGATAGCAAACCAGACGTGTGTGTGTGTGTGTGTTTTGACTATACTTTGTTTTGACACAAGCTTTTATAGAGAATTAACAGAATTTTAGCTCTAATTAGAATTGACGATTAATTGAAAATTGTTTGAAGTCACAGTTATAGTGATTAATATGCCCTTTAGGTGAGCTCATGGCCCTTAGCTGAAAAACACTGACATGCTGTAACATCATGCTTAGTCCTCCATCCCATCCTGCAACGTTCTTTTTAAAGCTTTGCACAATTACAGTAGATGTAGATATACCAATTTACCATGTATATATTTCTTGTATATTCCTATCTACAGTATAATCTGGACCACACACAGACACACTTAATTCCTGTGACACAAAGTCAATTTATTTTTCCATGACTAAGTATTTCTCTATATGCTTTTATTCTAATGGATTGCCTCTTTGATGAATGTGTGTGTTTCAGTGGAAGAAACTCTGGTAAGGCTGGTGAACGGCTCTGGGCCTCACGAGGGTCGAGTGGAGGTGTTCCATGAGCTTCGATGGGGGACAGTGTGTGATGATGTTTGGGACATGAAAGATGGAGACGTTGTGTGCAGGATGCTGGGCTACCGTGGCGCCAAAGAAATCCACAAAACGGGCCGGTTTGGACAAGGTCAGAGTGACCTCAAGGCAGTCAGTCAGTCATGTTTATTTATAAAGCACATTTAACAACAACAGCTGTTGGCCGAAGTGCTGTACAAAATTTAAGCATATACCAAAATACAAAAGTAAACATAGAACATGGCGACAAGGCATCTACAGATGTGCTTGCAAAGAGTTACAAAAGCCCCCAAGAGTGACAGCATTTAGTGCTCTCTACAGTAATGTGCTCTAAAAGGGTTTTTAGTCATATTTGCACAAATTTGCTTGCTTGACTCCTTGACTTTCTGTAGCTGAAAGAGTGGATTAAACATACCTTAAATCTCAAATGTAACTTGGATAAAAGAGTCTGTCAAATGTTTAAAATGCATGTCCATTGTATTATGCATCTCATCAGTCTTTATGGTTTAATTGTATGAGATCCATTTCCTCTCTCTTTTAGGCACTGGGTTAATCTGGATGGATGATGTTGCTTGTGTTGGTACTGAAGACTCTATTCACCAGTGTAAATTCTCAGGATGGGGAAAAACCAACTGCGGTCACGTAGAAGATGCAGGGGTGACCTGTAACATATAGACTGTTTCAAGTCTTCAACATCCTGTAAAATGGACAGTTAAGCTGTAAGTGTGGATGATTTGTAGGCTCTGAGGAAGCTGTGTCTGTGTCCTTCCACACAGCATAAGACTTATGAACCAGTCTGTGGCAGAGTAAAAGATCAGACCCTGGAGGTCAGACACAGGGTCAACATCCTACCTGCAAAGAACTACTACCCAAATACTTCAGCCATATCCATCCAATGGGGGAAGAATATCCCACATGTAGTAGAAATCTCTCTGTGTGTGCGTGTGTGTGCGCACGCGTGCGTGTGTATGTGTGTCTGCGCACGCGTGCGTATGTGTGTGTGTGTGTGTGTGCTATGCTGCTGCTTTTTTGCAAGAAGTATTTTTTTTCTTTAAACAAAAACCCAGTTGCAGTTTACGTTGTGTATATATAGATGCATTTAACTTTCCAAAGAGATTTATGGACACACATTAGTATATTTTTATAACTTTTAACTCATAAGGATTTAAAATGATTATGTAGTTGCAAATGTGCCTAACTAAAACATTGACCACAACAGACATGTCATGACATGGTCAGCAATTGTATACCTCAGTTAATGGTGAGTACCAATTACAGTCAGTATTAATTGTTCAGTAGCTTCATTATAACAGTAAAATATCAGTTTTGGTTCATCCAATTTAGTGTTGAATAGCATTATCCAATGTGAATAATGCAAATGATACAATAAAATATATATTCTAAACATCAGTTATCAAAGAGTGATTAATTGCAACATGCAATATGTACAAAATCAATTTGAATATTTTATCAAACCTATGGATGACTATGGGCTTGATTTGCCCACTTTGGATTTTCTAGTGATCAAAGTCAAATTAGTGAATGGAATGAGATGTGGACAAGCTATGTTTTCTCAAAACATTTTTTTGTCCAACGGTTCATTTTCATGTTAAAAGTGCTGTAAGCAATTTCAGATGTCGGCCATGTATGCTTTCTTTAATGCGCCGCCCTCCAAAAATACAGTATTGTCAGCCTACCTGATGTCAGAAATCTGAAATATGCAAAAGAATTCACAGGCAGAGAGTGTCTGATTATCATGCTTTCTGACTAGTGCAGGCCACTCCCCTGATGTATTGTGGTTTAGTCTAGTGCTGTACAGAGAGAGGTGTTGGAGTGATGTTTGTGTCTCCAGCGGTCTCTATACAGTAGTGTCGGGCAGCATGCATGCACATGTCTCTCAATGACACACACAAGGGTCAGCTGCGCATTGTAAAGTTCAAGCAAAGATGCCAGGACCTGGTTTGGTGGCCAAGCATCGACTGTGACATTGAGGGACCGGTCCAGGACCATGATCTGTGCAGTCAGTGGGAAGACTGGACTACCAGCCCTAACAAAACACCTTGGGAACACCTTCAGCTACACATGTGTAGGGAAATTCATGGCCATGGAGTTTCTAATTATCAGCACATTTGGGTGGTCATCTACGGACCTCCATTCAGAATGGCCCAAGATAGTAGCAGCTGGAACAATCACATCACAGATTGTCGCACAGACACCGGAGTAATCTGAGTAACTGTGTTCCCTGCCTGAACTGTCATGGCCAGGAGTGGTGATCTCCATCTCTGCTTAGTCGCCAGCTCCACCCTGGTCTCTAGCTCCATCGGTTCCACAAGGTCCCGTGCTGATTGATTGCTCCACCATTGCAATGATCAGCCTTCTTCACCATGGTCCCCTTTTCCACAGTGGTCATCTCCAGCTTCATCTGACATCTGCCAGCACCTGAAATCTGCTCCTTAAGTGGGGGGCTTTGTCATGTTATCTGCTTCTGTGCTCTTGTTTTGAGTGGTGGTTTGTAGCTTTGCTCTGCTCCGTGTATTTTTATATTTTATTCAGCTGTGGAAAAGGGCTTCCATAGTTTTTGCTGTGGCGTAGATGGAATAAATTCTTGCTGTACTAGCAACCTTATTTCTTGAAAAAAAAATAGCAATAGTAAATTCCATCAATGGTGGGAAAAGAGTTAGCATGCACTCTAGCTGCTTCGTTTTGGAACAGCTGAAGCTTATTTATTAAGCATGCAGGATATCCACCCAATAAGACTTTACTGTAATCTAATCATGATTTCATAAATACATGAATACGATTTTCTACATTAGAGACAGACAGTAAATGTATTTGTTTGGCAACATTTCAAAGGTGGAAAAAGACTGACAAACACTGAAAATATGGTCAGATCAAAGGCAGATTGCTATGAAATATAAAGCACAGATTCTTGACTGTAGAAGATGACGTAACAGTAAATCCATTAATGGACAGATTATATTCAATTATCTTTAGTTCTGAGTTTTTGGTACAATAACAAATATCTCTGTTTTGTCAGAATTTTGAAGAAGGAAATTACTAGCCATCCAATCTCTAATATCACAAACACACCGTCCTAACTTGTCAAACTGACAGCTTTCGCCAAAACTGGAGGAATATAAAGCTGAGTATCATTTTTTTTTTTTCACTTTTATTTATATAGCGCTTTTAACAATACAGATTGTGTCAAAGCACTTAACAGTATCAAATTGGAGGATAGAGTGTCAGTAATGTATATGTAATGTATAACTCAATTTTCAGTTAAAGGCATTTCATTATTGAATTCAGAGATGTCATTGTCTAGCTCAGTTTAGTTTAAATAGTATCTGTGCAATCAAATCGGCGATAATCGCTAGAAATTAAGCGTCCCCAACTAAGCAAGCCAGAGGCGACAGCGGCAAGGAACCAAAACTCCCTCCGAGACAGAATGGAGAAAAAAACCTTGGGAGAAACCAGACTCAGTCGGGGGCCAGTTCTCCTCTGACCAGACGAAACCCGCAGTTCAAAAGTTTATATTTCTATTTTTATTTTGTTGCAATTTCTAACAATAATAGTATTATGTAGTTAAGTATTTTATTATATTTTATTATATCTGCATAAAAGTGAAAACTACTGCCATTGTTCCTGATAATATACCATAAGGGGAGAAATATAGAAAGTGAAGATTATGGGACCTAATACTGAGCCCTGTGGTACTTCACACCTAAATTGTGATTAGTCTGATACTTCATCATTGACACAAACAAACTGGTAATGTAATTGCAACAACATTCTCAAGCTTATGTTCTATCGTGTCAAATGCAGCACTAAGCTATAATAGCAATAGAAGACAAATCCAGTCCTGGGGCCTCATTTATAAAATGTTGCGCAGAAACCATCCTAAATTTGATCTTATGATCATCTCTCGAATATGCATACGTGTGATTCATAAAATAAACGTACGAACAGAAAACACACGTACACGTCTCTTTCAGATGTGAAATCTATGAATCGCAAATGATCTTGAACTTGCACACAACTGAGTAGTTTCAGCTCTCTGCCTTGTAAACGATTCTTAATTAATTTCATTAACATGTAAAAGATCACCAATCATCATAATTTAGAACAGCGAGCTGCAAGAACAGCTTACATTTTCAAAAGTCTGCAGTACTTCGACAAGAAAAAGTGTGTACGTCTGCTCAGACCCTGACGTGACGCCAAGCACTTTTCAACGTCAAAGACAGTTTTTACAAATATGAGCGTTGGAGTGGATTTAAGCTTACGCACACTCTACAATCAAATCTGTGAGTACACATACTTTATAAATGAGGACCCCCGACACGACACAAGTAAATCAATTGTAACTCTGATAAGTGCAGTCTCTGTACTATGAGAAGGCCTAAATAAAAAAATAAAAAAACAGAAATACAGTTTGTTGGGGGGACATTACTTTTTATAATTTTAGACATAAACAGAAGATTTGAGACTTAAACTCTGACTTATGCCATATAGTTAATTTGTTAATAATGTTGAGAAAAGACTATGAAATTACAGGTAACAGCCCTTACAGGGTGTGTGTGTGTAGAGAGAGAGAGAGAATATTTCCCCAAATTCTAACAAGTTAAGCCAAGTTTTATGGCATTACCAAATGCAGAAAAATTAAGTCACATTTTAGGGGAGAATTCCAAAATGATCACAACAGCAGCAAGATATGTATCAGCCTGTCACAAACTAAGACTGAAGCAAGATCATTTCTTGTACTGTAAATTTTTTTATTTTATTTTTTAAATTTTTTTTAACAATGTCTTAAATATTTTTCTTGTTTGTGGGAAAAAACAAACAAAAACAAACAAACAAAGTATACATGTACTTAATTATTTTACAGATCTATTCTTGTTTTATTTATTATATAATCGTTTGTTCCTTATTCATGTAATGGACAATGCTTTGGAAATACTGCGCAAGTCATGCCAATAAAGCTCATTTGAATTGAATTGAGAGAGAGAGAGAAAGAGAGAGAGAGAGTAGGACTCCAGAGTAGAAGCAGAGTAAGAATAAAATCATGAAGTTGTAGCAGTATTTGATTTTTGATCTCATCAGTGACTTCTCTTAGAATTCAGCATTCTTGATCTCGTGATCAGGGATCTTTTAAAGATACTTTTAACGTTTAAGATTCTTATAATACTAATGTTTCACAGAGTTAGGTTTGTGATAGATTTCAATTTTTAATGCAGTCACCACCAGCTAATAAACTGTTAACAAAGATGAATAAATACTGTAACAAATATATTGCTTATTTATGTATTATATATAATGCTGACTAACCTGACCTTATTATGAACCTGACCCCCTTTTAAATTTTTATGTATTTATTTAATTTTTTTCTGGGAAGCATTTTTTTTTCTTTTTTTTCTCAAATTCCTCCACAACTACTAACATTCTAAATAAACGTTTGAACTGAATAAAAATACTACATTAATGTTATTCTAAGATAACATTTTATATGCGTGTATTTAGGCCTATTGAGTACTTATGCTATTCTTATAAGCCTTATACTCTTATTATAAAAAGAATGCTATCAATGGTTCTTTGATTTTTCAATCTCTCTCTCTTCTCTGTCTGAAAACAGAACTTTATGGCCACGGCCGTCTGTCATGGAAAGCGGCGTGTAAATTTCAGTCATAATTCAGAGAAAGTCATGATATAGAAGTGATTGTTGTTCATCAATCAGAAAGGCTACGGCACGTTTCTCTAAATGCTTATTGAGGGGGAATTGTTTTAGTATTGTTTTAGGTGTATCTAATGCCTGTAACATCCATTTAGAATCTGAAAACAACAGGTTGGCTCTTTACCTAGTTAAAAACCCGTTCATTTCAAGATGTTGCTATCACGCTGTGTAAGATGCTCAAAGACGTTTGGAGTTCCTGCTATATGATCTGTCTAGAGACAGGATAGCACAGAGCAGATCAAACGCAGAATATTGTTTGTGAAGCGTTATGGAGGAGATCAAACAGCTGGACAGCCTTTGCATTATAGGGGTGATTCCAGCGGAGACAGATTTGACCATTCAGCAAAGACTGCCAACCACCGGGGCCAAACCAGAGGCCACCTAAAAATCAAGTTATATATCTGTTTAAACACTAACGCTAAATAATATATTGCAGAATTTCAAACACTGATGGCAAAACAACAAAATAATTCATGTCGCTGTTATTTCAGCAGTCAACATGATTCCCTTCCCCAAACCCCCTCAAAACTGGTGAAATTAGTGATGGGAGAAACCAGGCTTAGTCGACTCGCACCCATTGCTTTGCAAAGTAATTCACAGTTTCAAAGTGCTGAAAACCCCACAGGCTGGCGCCACCTGCTGACCAAACGGTGTGAACGCAGCAAAAACTCACCTCAAACATGTACAATTACACCTTTTACAAACCAATTGCAAATGTTGTTATGAATGACTATTACAAATAATGAAATACCATTAAATGTGAAGGTTCGGTAAACCTGGCTGTCTTTTATTAATGTGTGGTGCAGGTTTTGTGTGTTATTAGACAGGGCTTGGCAAACTAGGTCAATCAGAAGCTATTAAATATCATTCTCCTTTTTCTATTATGCACGCAATAAGTATCAAAATGCATTAAATTAATTAAAACTACATTATTCAAAGCTGCGGTCCATAACTTTTTGGTTAAAAATGATCTGAAATCAGTATTTGAGTAAGTACATAACCAGCCAGTGTTCAAAACTATCACCTTACTTTATCCCGATTCACAGCGGTTAGCTTATAATAATGTTTTGTAATTTGAGTGGTACGGGTAGGATTTCGTGGGAAATTCGAGCATGGCACTGCGTCATTACGTCACATCTGTAAACAGAAGTTTTCCCGGCTAGTATGCTATCGCATCTGAGGATCCTGCAGGTGATCGTTTATAGCCTTTTCTCACAGCAGCTGGAATAATTAAATTTATCATTTTGATGGCGGATTGTAATCCAGAGAGGATTATGTGTTTATGAAACACATGTGAAAGAAATTAAATTATATTTCAGTTTTAAAGGTACGTCTGATTCCAGATAGCCTGGGATTACACAGGATTTGTATTTTAAAGAAAACCAGTTCAAAGGGAGAATAATTTGCTTTTTGGGTTAAAAGAATTTCTGAATATGAAATTTGAATGGTATGACAATTACAGTGTGTGCAGAATTATTAGGCAAGTTGATATTCTGGTCATATTTTTTTTCCAAGAACATTTGACCAATTCCAAACCACATCAATCTTAGTAACTACTATCAATTTTGTATTTAATCATTTATAAGTGATATATAATTGCCCATGAAGGCTGATAGTCAGAAACTTCTTATTTCAGGTGTGCAGAATTATTAGGCAGGTTTTCTTTTACAGATAAAATGAGCCAAAAATGAGATTGAACTCAAGAATAAAAGTAAAACAATTATTAAATGCCCATGAGAAGGATGCAATACTAATGCAATAATAGAATTAGCAAAGTTAAGGCATGACCATTGGGCAGCGAAATGCTCATTGGGTCAGCAAGGTCAGAAAAAAACAGGTGGAGAAGAAAAGACACATGTTAACTGCAAAAGAATTAGGAATTAATGTCAAGAATTAGGTGAGAAACCATCAGGAACCATTTAGTCTCCAGCACCATCATTTTCCAGAACTGCAACCTTCCTGAGTCTCCAGAAGAGCAATGTGTCAGGTTCTCAGAGACCTTGCTTGGGTAAATGAAAATAGAATTTGTTTGTGACAAAGTTAAAATCATTTCATAGACATTTGATGAATTTCATATGTACTTGATAAATAAAAGTATGAATTTCGTAAGAAAAAAACAAACAAAAACGCACTGACTCCAGATATCTGAATGCTGTAACTATCAGTAGTGTTAACAGTGTAAATATTGTGTTACTGCACTTTAAAATGTTTACATTCAAGGGCTCTATTTTAGCATTCGTTATATTTCATATATATTTTTTTATTTATTTATTTATTGCCAAACACCCTAGTTGTTTGGAATTTGCTTGGTGAGCTGATTAACAATGATAACATACATTAAATACATACACATACATAAATCCAACTATACACACACAGGTGCATCTCAATAAATTATAATGTCGTGGAAAAGTTCATTTATTTCAGTAATTCAACTCAAATTGTGAAACTCGTGTATTAAATAAATTCAATGCACACAGACTGAAGTAGTTTAAGTCTTTGGTTCTTTTAATTGTGATGATTTTGGCTCACATTTAACAAAAACCCACCAATTCACTCTCAACAAATCAGAATACTTCATAAGACCAATAAAATTGTTGGCCTTCTGTTCATTCACTGTATATGTACCTTGCACCTGTATGTCCTATCAATTATAAGGAGTGAAATGCAGATGCATAGATACCAGAGGAATTAAGAGCATGAACAATCCTATAATAAGTACTGTTCAGAAAATGTGTACCAATATGCACTATCAATTTCTGTTACTTTATCTGAAATTAGGTACATTTTTTATTTAAAATTTTGTGATTTAAAACGATCAAAACTGAAAAGCATTTTTGTGAAATTAATGTTAAAACTGAACATATTAATTTAAATAATTGTTCCAGAAGCTATTGTGCTATTTAATTGTGCAAGACTTGCATGTGAACATTTCATATTGCAATGAAAGCCTAAATTATATATTCATATGGCATATATAAATTTATAGCAGGAAGGTCATTTATTTTGTTAGCTGCACTAGAAGGCCCATGCAATGTTTTTATTTTATATATATATATTTTATGTTAAAACTAATTACTGAATATAATATTTACTGTTAATTGGATGCGATCAATTGCCTAGGGATAATGGTACCTATAAAGTCCACTAGATGGCATTATTGTGAATCAAAAAATATAGAACTAAATAGAAATAATTTATACGGGGACGTTTAGGCTGTAACTTTACCTGTCTAATGAACACACCTACTGTAAAATTGCATATATACACATAAAGCCACTCTCATGGCTTGCTTGTCAGATGTAAAATCCTGGTTGTCTCTAAACTTTCTGAATTTTAATGAAAGCAAAACAATAAAAATGATGATCCCGCACACTATCGGTCCATGCTAAATATAGACATTTATTACAAAAACCAGCGGCGTTTCGGTCCACTGACCTTCATCAAGCTTGTGTATACTATTACAGACAAGACATTTAAAAACAGTCACCACCAATGAATGTAATCAACACTACATGTGAACCAATCACCAACTCGTGAGTCATGATTAGCAAGGACTCAAATATCCAATAAAAAGTACTTTGAAAGGAAAGCAAAACAGAAATAATAGTTTTTGGTTCTTCAGATTCAATTCATAATCCCAAAACAAATCTTGGTGGGCTGTCTTCTTGTGTGAAGACATCGGTGAAACACCTGGGTGTTGTCTTTGAAATTTGATAAGCAGATAAACTTGGTCGTGAAATCATGCTTTTTTCAGTTGCGAATGCTATCAAAAGTAAAGTCATTTCTCTCCTTCAAAAATTTTGAAAAAGTAATCCATGCCTTTATATCCTCCAGGCTGGATTACTGTAATTCTCTATATGTTGGGATTAGCCAATCAGCTCTTTCCCGACTACAGTTAGTTCAAAATGCAGCAGCCAGACTGCTCACAGGTACTCGAAAACGGGACCACATCACTCCAATTCTACGCTCTCTTCACTGGTTGCCTGTGCGCTACAGAATTGATTTAAAATATTACTCATAGTGTACAAATCTCTAAATGTTATGGCCCCATTTTACCTCTCTGACCTATTGATTGAACATTTTTCCAGTAGATCACTTCGGTCTTCTAACCAGAGACTGTTGTTCATGCCTAGGTCTAAGTATAAGTGTAGAGGTGAGTCTCATTCTCAGTAGTTGCCCGCAGACTCTGGAATGAATTACCTGTCACAATCAGACTTGCTCCCTCTGTATCTGCTTTTGAGTTTAACTTAAAAACATATCTGTTTGATAAGGCTTATAATGTGTATTAATACTTTCCTGTCTTACACTTTATTGTTTTAATGTACGTTGTGTACTTTATTATTTTTCTATTTTTCCTTTGTTGTAAAGCACATTGGACAACCATGGGTTGTAATTAATAGTGCTATATAAATAAATTTGCCATTGCCATAAAAAAAATGCACATACACAAAAATGCACACACACTCTCACATTCACTAGTTACTCTGCTCTTATGTGTGTAAACACACACATTCCCTGCTTTTAAGTTTCGCTATCGATGTCTAAATGGTTCTTTCTTAATGACTGGTCAAATGATTCACAAATAAGGCTAAATACTCTTGATCTGAATTGACTCTGAACTGCTCTACACTTCCGCTGTTGAGATTAAGAAGCATTGAATGACAATTGTGTTTGTGTGTTCCTTTTCAATCAAAAGTGCCATTTTTCAACTTAAATCAATTAAATTACTGATTGATTGCTCATTCCTATGACAGATATGAAACCAAATAAAATGTACACAAAAAGCAGAGCATTACATGAGTATGATGTCCAAACCTGCGTTATTCATGACTTTAGCATGATTTTTGAAATGTTTTGAGGGGTTTCTTTAAAAAGACCTTTGTCATGTTTGATACACAAAGCTAGTTAATGTGTGAGCAGAACTTCCCGTCTGATGATGACATACGTCACTTCCTGTTTGTTGCTGCATTGTGCTTCGAGTTGGAGCTCTGTCAAGTTCATTATTAATAGTCTATTATTTAATCTAAAATCAATCTTATACACCATCATTTTTGTTTCTATAACGCATGAATACATCTCCTATTTTATTCTACAACAAAAACAATCGGAGCACCTTGTTATCACTAGTTTTATTTTGATTTCCCGAGTCCGCTTCTAGCCCGTTAGCATCACCAGCATGGTTGCCGCTAATCTTGCTTACATTGTTTACACTCTATTCACACACATTACCATTGTTTTACTCACTGTAACTTGCTCTAATGGCGGATGTGTGTCTACCTTTGAGTGCAGGTGAGGACTCGTTCGAGCTGCATCCGGTGCGGCTTGAGGCCGTGGAGAAGCAGATCCGGGACCTGGTGGAGAAGCAGGCCCAGCTGAGAGAGCGGAGAGCCGCGCTGGAAACATCCCGGGCTGACGCTCACAAGTCCGGGGTAAGTATACAGCGCACTGCTAACACTCCCACCACCTGTACTCTGTGTGTTTCTCTGCACAACCCAGGACGCGATCTTCCCAGGTGTCCTTCACTCTGGACCCTGGGTGCACCAGCAGTGGAAGACACAAGCCAAGCCCCCTGCGAGGACCTCTCCCCCTCCGGTCTTCGAGATCTCCACCCGGAAACGCTTCGCTCCCCTCCGCGAGACGGAACGCGACGCTGTGATCGTCGGAGACTCCATCGTCCGGCACGTCCGTGCTACGTTAGCTGCACGCGGGGGTTAACGACACCAAGCTGCGGCAGACGGAGACACTGAAGAGGGACTTCAGGAGACGGTACGCAGCACATCGCCCGCGATGACGATCATCGTGTCAGGACCGCTTCCCACGTAACGAAGACACGAAAGGTTCAGTAGACTTTTTGCTCTAAATGAAAGGTTATTGTCATGGTGTAAAGAACAGAAACTGCTCTTTGTTAATAATTGGAATATTTTCTGGGAGCGTTCTAGGCTTTTTCTAGGGCCTGCACCCCAGCAGAGTCGGAGCCGAACTCCTGTCGGACAACATCTCCAGGACGCTACGCTCCATCTGGCTAGTAACAAAATTAAAAACAAATTTTAAAGCTTGGGCTCCTGAACATTAGATCACTCGCACACAAAGCAGTTACTGTAAATGAAATGGTCACAGATAACAGTTTTGATGTACTCTGTTTGACTGAAACCTGGCTCAAACCAATTGATTATATTGGTCTAAATGAGTCTACTCCACCAAGCTACTGTTATAAGCATGAGAAAGAAATCTCTCCTATCTCTCGCTCTGGCTACTGTGTGTAGACCCTTAGGGCCGTATACAGATTTCCTGAAAGAATTTCCAGATTTCCTCTCAGACCTAATGGTTAATGTTGATAAAGCGCTAATTGTCAGAGACTTTAACATTTAAAGTAGCTTGGTGGAGTAGACTCATTTAGATAATACAAATGATGATAATACAAATGATGCGTTAGGACTTGTATTTACAGATTTAAGCGGCGGTCACACTGCGCTTTTCGTTCCATTGACTTCCATTCATACGCACACGCATTTGCATTGAAAGTTCAAGCTTGGTGAACTCTGGCCTGCGAATTCACGTCACATGATATTGTGTGACCAACGGCAGATCGATACATCACAGCATGACCTCCTATCTGAATTAAAAGAACAAATTTAAAACTGCAGCGCTGCAGGAATGTGGAGTAGATTGTACGTTTTTACATTTTAGATGTATTATAATTTGTTACGTGTTGAATTTAGGTTTTCAAAAAGACACTGCACAGCATGATGTCATATCATATCCGAAACAATTCTACATGCTCAAAGTTTAGTGTGACCACAGCTTTAATAAACTCTTTCGGAGTCAAGCAAAACGTCACCGGGCCCATTCATAGCTTTAATCATATGCTATATTTAATTATACCACATGGAATTGATCTTACTGATATACAGGGCTCGAATTGAGGGGGGATGGCATCCCCCGGTCGTAAAAAATGACAATAAGCCTCCCCTCTGTAAAACCACCATCCCCTTTGGATTATTAATTTTGTTTATTACATGCACATGAAATGTTAAAATTCTCTACTTATGATCATTTACGAACTAAATAACGGCTATTGGTCAATCAGAACTTGGTACTGTAACAAGCATCGCACAAGCAGAAGCAATTTCGTCATTTTTAGCGCAAAATGGTTCAAGCGCAACTTTTGAAGTTCACTCTTAAAAATAAAGGTGCTTCAAGCGATGCCATAGAAGAACCATTTTTGGTTCCACAAAGAACCATTCAGTCAAAGGTTCTTTAAAGAACCATCTCTTGCTTACGTTTTTATAATCTGAAGAACCTTCTTTCGCCACAAAGAACCTTTTGTGAAACAGAAAGGTTCTTCAGATGTTAAAGGTTCTTTATGGAACCATTCAGACAAAAAGGGTCTTCTATGGCATCGTGAAGCACCTTTATTTTTAAGAATGTTCTTTAAAAAGAAGACAACAGAAGGTATGATTTTTTTCCTTGATTAGAATTTAAAGACATTCTCCTGACATAATGTATGTGTAGGGATGTAACGATTACCGGTTTGACGATAAATCATGATAAAATTCACCACTGTTAGTATTACCGTTTCATTTTTTAATTATTATTCAAACCGTATTCGATTACTGCGATTTGAACATCTCACGATAAATAATACTGTCCAGCATAAAGCACATTTTTCTATGAGAGGGCGTTCAAGACATTATTCAAACTTTACTCGCGCACACACCATCAAACTCTCTCGGAAGCGATGATGTTGTGGATTTTTTTAATTTGGCTTTAAGTTGCGTGCAAAACATTCAAAATGAGATGGGTTCTGGACCGGGATCAAACGGCATGGCGTTGGAAAGGTTCCGTGGAGAACTTCAAGACCATACAAGAACAGTTTAAACGATAAAACATTAACGATAAATAAGAGCTACACATGCTGAACGTCATCAACATCTTTTCTTGTTAAATGTGCTACCATAACACTGGTGTTAATTAATATTTAGAAACAGGTTATTTTCTTTTCAAAATACCAAAATAAATAAATTGTGCATGCCCCCTCACTTTGTGTGCTCTGGCACCGACCCTAATTGTTGAGGAATTCACATTTTGATATCCTAAAAACAGACTTTAGTCACATGACTGTAAACAATTAATTAACAAAATGTACTGTATCCTAACTGCGTGAGCTTAATCAGACTTATTATTTTTACCAAAATATCTGGGGGACCCCCCTACCTCCATTTCTTTTTTTTTAATCTGTGCTTCTCATCTGTTCTGCAGTCTATGGGTAGCACAGCGTCACCATACAGATTTAACAACACGCACAGCTAAATAAAACAGGCTGGGTGCTGATTAAAATTTCTGAAATAAATATTTCTGCGAAACATGTTAGGTTGCACAGAAGAAAGCCCGATCTAGGACCCCTACAGCAGCAGAGGACTATTACAAGGGGAACACGAATTTTGAAGTTGTTTATCCGTTTTCTACCCGTGGACCAAAAAAAAAAACGAAAATCGAGCCAAAATCTCGTTTTTTTGAACAAATCAAAAAACGACCATTTTTTGGTTTCTGCTTATTTAATTTCAAATTGAAAAATCAAAATGTACACGGACCGGCAACGTTTGTGTAGGGAGTGTCAAACACGTAGCCAATCAGAGCCCGCTAATGGACCCTTATCACAGCGGAATTGATTCCCGGAAGTGCTTGAGACATTTCACCGTATGTCATTAATTCATGCCAAAATTCTTAAATAATTTTCAAAGTCAGACTGTCAACGCGTTATAGAGTTTGATAGTGCGTGCGAGTGAGTTTGGTAGTGTGTGAGAGACGGCATAGTAGTGTATGAGAGAGAGTTTGATGGTGTGTGCGCGCAGCACCGTTTCTAGGCATAGGCGAGCTAGGCGGTCACCTAGGGCGCCACCAGCTGAAGGGGTGCCAATGAGCGCATGTACTGGCACTACATTTTAGCAGGGTTGTGATAAAGAGTGGCACGGTCACCCTGAAATATGACTGCCGCCCCCACTGGATCCCCAACATGATTGGGCTAGAGTACTGTCAATCTGATGATGCCTGTATGCCATTGGATCTGAGCGCTGCCAATTGCTGCCTGATCGTTGCATGCTTGCATTTGAAGCGCTCATCAACGCCATTAGATCAATGGGCTCTGTCAGTGCTTTGGCAAGGTAACGCTTTTTTTTTTTTGCTGCCATGCAATAAAGCTACGTTCAAAGGCCAATTTAAAATATTGGTACAGTAAATAAAGTGCACAAATTCAGTATTTTGTTTAGGCAGTAGGCTATTTCTGGCAGTTGATAAATCGTGTTGCGAGATTTGTCCAAAAGGTGTGCGTTTTTGCGCCAATGCATTGTTAAAGGATCATGTAATATTCCCATATAAACTTTAACAGCCAATTAAAAAATATTGGTATAGTAAAATTCGCTAATTCATGAGATCAATACATCCTTTATTAAACTGCTTTGTCGAGTTTAATACATCCTTATGGAGGTGTCGAAATGCTGATCAATTCATTCACTTCTAACACAGCACTTAATGAGAGAAGCGTCATACACATAGAGGGCAGAGCGTCACGTTATTTAAAGGGGAAGTTCACGTGTTAATGAGTAGCAAAGGATTAAGTAGCTGTATTGATTACTTTTATGCCACTGATCAGGCTTTTATATGTAGTTTGGGGCAACAAAGGGTTTTATAGGTTTGACTGAAATAATAATGCAATAACTGACACTTTAAATCAACGTTTAAAGCAACAACAAAAAAATGTTTGTTCAATTGTTTTGTTGTTGTTGCTTGAAACATTGATTTAAACACAGATAAAGACAAAAAGTAGCCATTGATAGAATATAAACATGTATCCAAATCCAAAAGTAATCAAATTAATTTATGTGTGATTTATGTGTAAATTATGTGCAATGTCTTAGCTACTAGGGATTGTTACATAGGGCTATACAGGCATCTAGTGGCAACACAATGATATTACAGATAATAAATTGTGCAAAATGTTTATCTTAAAGGGATAGTTCACCCAAAAATGAAAATTCTGTCATCATTTACTCACCCTCAAGTAGTTCCAAACACTGCTTTGTCTACGGAGTTCACGGGAAAGAGCTGTATTCAGCTTTTCCATATAAAGCACCACCTGCTGTCAGAGAGTGGATTTACAGAGACTTATATTCACATTCAGTCTGTGTGCAGTTTCTGTCTGTACAAAAACGGACCGAATTGGCATGCCCTGCTGTAAATATTGACCGGTTGAGGAAAAACAAGCTTATTGTACACATTTAAACAATTCAGATAAGTTATGTAGAATTATTTATGGAGCAGATAAAATACATATAACCATTTATTAATCAATTATCATTTTGATTTCTTTATTTAAAGGCTGAAATGTGAGGTTTACCTTTATATGAAACTTTTTCAAAGCTTTATTTGAACATTTACATTAGATATTTGAACATGCTATTAAACTGTTTTCAGTCAAGTTGTCATTTAAATCCGAAATCATTGGTAATGTTATTGTTTTAGTGATTATGCAAACAAAAAGACATTTTATTTGTTGTTTGTTGATTTTTAAACATAAAACTTGGTGAAGGGATTTATGTGTCTGTACTTTTTGAACATCTCCAGCACATTTTAATAATACCGTGATAATACTGATAACCGTGATCATTTTGGTCACTATAATCGTGATAAGAAATTTTCATACCGTTACATCCCTATGTATGTGTGACTGTGAGGGACTGAGAGACAATAGGAGAGCTGACAAAATCCAACTTTGCGAGAAAAAACAAAAAAACCTCTTGAGAGTCCAAAAGCATTCACTGCGCGATGAAGCCCGTTAGAATGCCCTTATAATTCCAGCAATGAAACAAAAAATACCCATGTATGAGTTTTTACATTTTTATATTCATTGCACAAGCAATGCACTTTTCTGTATATCAACACATGTGCGTGAGGCCGCGAGCACAAATGTGCTATTAGTTTTATACAACAGTACATAGCAACACGTGTTTCATTCCGTGAATGAATCAGTTTTTAACGAATCGAGGGAGCCAGTGATTCAACGGTCCATTCAGATGGACTCACTTGTTTCGTTTCTATTGAATCAGCCGTATTGAACGAATTGTTTGATATGAATAATTCAGTAAGTCATTTATTAAAACAGGGACTTGCTGCCACCTACTGGCGGTTTTATTGTCATATTTATTTATGACAGAGCTAAACCAGCCAAGGTGCCAGCACAAAAATACATTCAGCATTAATTATCAATATTGACCAAAATTCCTCTATATCAGGCCCCAGAAGGAAAAAAAAAAAAAACATAAATAATAGTTCATTTAATAAGGCTAATTTTTCATTAAATAGAAACCTTTTTAAAAATGAGACCAATTGTGTAATCATGTAAAATTAGCCGCAGGACTAGCAATATGGGCTCTAATACATTGCAAACTGTTGTCACAGTCAAATTAAAAAAGGTCAGAGAAAAACATACTGCACCATGGTACAACAGGAATACCCATTCTCTCAATAAAGAAACTCGTAATCTTGAGCGCAAATGGAGAAAAACTAACTTGGAAGTTTTTTAAATTGTGTGGAAAAACAGTATGTCCAGCTATAGACAGGCCTTAAAAGCTGCCAGGGCCGAGCACTAATAGAACTATAAAACTAATAGAAGACAGCAAGAACAATCCAAGGTTTTTATTTAACAAAGTGTCTAGATTAACAAATAACCAGGCGTCACCTGAAATAAATATTCCCTCACAGTTTAATAGTAATGACTTTATGAATTTCTTCACTGATAAAATGGATAACATCAGAAATACAATAACAAATGTAGAATCTACAGCGTCTTGTAATTCAGTTTCATTCGTCGCACCCAAAGAAAAATTGTAGTGCTTTACAACTATAGGACAAGAAGAGCTAAATAAACCCATCACTGCATCTAAACCAACAACATGTTTATTAGATCCTGTGCCCACTAAACTACTGAAAGAGTTGTTACCTGTAGCAGAAGAACCGCTTCTCAATATTATTAACTCAGAGTCAGCACTATCTCTAGGATACGTCCCAAAACCATTCAAGGTTATTAACAGTGTTGGGGAAAGTTACTTTTAAAAGTAATGCATTACAATATTACATATATATATATATATATATATACACACACACACAGGTGCTGGTCATATAATTAGAATATCATCAAAAAGTTGATTTCATAAAATGTCATTATTTCTGTGACTGATGGGGCTGCTGCAGCAGTGCGCACTTGATCTGAATATGCAGATCATATCATATAACTGCCGTGGACTGCGAGTCGGTGACAGCGTTGGGGATAGGGCCCGACGCACAGTAGTTGATCATTTGTTGCAAAATTGTGATATCCTGTGCTTGCAAGAAACCTTTTTATCTAAACAGGATTTGGGAAAATATAACAACAATATATATATAATATAATATATAATTGTATTGTTTTGGGTTGTATTGCGTGTTTCTTGCTAATGGACCTTGAGTCTGGAAATAAAGTTGAAATGAAATGAATATTGAGTTACTCCCCCCAAAAAAGTAACTAATTGTGTTACTTAGTTACTTTATGGAAAGTAATGTTACGTTACTTTTGAGTTACTTTTTTCGTACCTGGCTGAGGCTTGATCTCTTTCAGGCCTTGCAAGTGTTTTTTTGACTGAGAAGTTCTGCATTCAACAACATTTTTTAACCTTTATAACCTACACCTTTCTATTAAAAACATATATAGAATAATAATATAGAATAATATTATATTCTGAAAACTTTCTGACCCCAGAGCTATGCATGCCATATAAAAATCTCTTAAGATTACAGATTATTGAAAGTTAAAATTAATGTTTGTTACTTTTGTATTTTTGTGTTGGTAGGCTATGGCCTACATAAAGTAAATTCACTGTCCATTGAGATAATAAAGAGTGTAATATAGGCTAGATAATTGCCATAATGAAATAAGTTATATTAAGGCAAAAGACAGATCATAAACATTTAAAAGGTTTAATAACTTATTAGAGAACAATAAGATGATACTAGAGAACAAACAATATCCCCAATTAAACAATTCTTTCAGCTTTAAAATTTGAAAAAAATTGCTTGACATGGCCTGTATGAGTTGATTCCAATAGACCAAAACTCTTGAGTGTCCTCAAACTATATATATTATTTTTTTTTAATGCAAAAAACAAACAAACAAAAATTCCAGATCACTTCTGCAATGCATTGAGAAAACAAAAAACAACAGTATTCTTATCTTAATACTTTAAGTTCACTATTTCATCTAGGTTTTATTTTCAAAGTAACGATTGTAGCGCAGCAGAAGTCTCTCAAAACGCTGGTCTGAGAGACGGTTTCTTTTTGGGGTGAGGATGAGACTTCCAATGCTAAACAGTCTCTCAACTGGCGCACTGGAAGGTGTTGCTGTGTTGGCTTTTAAGAAGATCTTCAAAATCCTGGGGAAATCATGTCAATTTCCCATATCAGCTGATTTAAGGTATTCACATATCTTCATGTCCACAGTATTTGCTTGTTTGTCATGTTGATTCTCCTCTTTAGGAAATGCGAAGAAGTCATTTTCATGGTCTCTGATTTTTGGAGACTGCAGTGGCTCTTTCTGTGGTATCTCAATGGTGAGAGCACGACACTGTGCTGCCAGAGTCATCTTGATGGTGTCTTTTCTGGTTTCATCCCTCAGCCAGCGCAGCTTGAATTTTGGTAGGGTTACCGCAGCAAGCAAAGCTTCATCACTCTCCAGGATGGTGCTAAACCGCGTCTTGATAGCCTGCAAGAGAAATTTAGATAAGTTACACAGTTTATAAACTAATAGACATGCATTCATACCAGATTAATTAAAATTATGTCAGGAAAAAAAGTAAGTAGAATTAAACTTAACATATACATACACATATTGACTTGAATGCACTGACACTATTGTATGAGAACTAAACTGAGCTGGATGAGGACATCACTGTTTTCTCCAGAGCTGCCTTATAACTATATTGAACTCATTTCATAATTGATGAACTTCAGTTACTGAACGAAACTAAATAAACACTGAACTGATTTCAACTCAATAATGACTGTTTACTATTTTTTTTAGAGCTGCTTTACAGCTAAATTTTTCTGTTTGCATCACTGAATCATTATTTCCCTGTTGTCACTGTAAAGCTGCTTCGAAACAATCTGTATTGTATAAAGCGCTATTGAAAGTGACTTGACAAAATAAAACTACAGTAATGATGATGATAATGATAATAATAATAATAATAATACAATAGCCAACTGAACAGACTTACCTGAACTATGAGGTCAAGATTTTGGCCATCAGGATTTCAAGGGTAGGTTGAAGGGTGCCGTAGAAACAGTCATCTTCACCTTGTAGTATATCCAATGCCATACAGACAGGTTTCAGAACCTTGCAGTATTCTTTTAGGAACTGATATTCTCTCTCCGTAATGCATCTGATGTCCAGGCGAGTGCAAAGTTGATCGAGGTCCACTAAGGGGATGTCTGTGACTCTGCTAAGCGCATCATGAAACGAGATCAACCTTGTAGTTGCAGGGACCAGCAACTTTCGTTTGCTGAATTCCACCAGGATCTCTGATGCCACAGTTGATCTACTAACTTTTGACCACAAGGCTGAACACTTTCCAGTTGCACTCCTGTACACTGCTTTGCAATCTGCCTTCGCCATCAAAACTTTAACTGTGTCGTTCGTGCATATAAGGTTAAGGGTGTGGGATGCACAACGGTCATGTGGAGGGAGAATATACCTTTCACTGGTCTCACTGTCCCCTAAGACTTCGTGCAAGTCCGTAAAGATGACCTCGTCTTCATTATTTTCTGCTTCATCATCATCATCAGCTTGAAACATTCTGAATGCTTTTACAAAGTTTGCGCCATTGTCCGTGACAGTGGCAGTTATCTTACCACAAAGAACAAATGAGCTGTGAATTTGCTCCATCTCCGCTGCGATGGCATCGTACGCGTGTCTCTCGCGAAATCGTCTGCAGGCTAGCAGGGTCGATCCAGTGTACAATAATGCCCAGAAAACTTTTATTCTGACCGTCCATAGATCTGCAGTGGTGGAAACATATTCCAGGTCGGAAAAAGTTTTCTTTAGGTCTGTCTCCATTTCCATATATGCATTGTCCAAAAAGTTTGTAAAGGTTTTGCGATTGGGCAGATCGGGGATTGGCGCATTCCCTTCAAAGCAAAAGTAACGTTAATCCTCCTCTGGAGTAACTGACGACTGCTATATTCATTATTACATCCAGCAACAGAACACCTCAATCGCTTAATCGGAGACATCTCGTCTTCCCTGCACCGGAGTCAACACAATGGCAGACAGCTCTCAGCTCACTCAGGGCGGGTCTAAGGTGGCCGTGTCAATCAACTATCGTGGGAGCGGCCTGTGCAGAACTATGTCATTCTGACAGGAATCTCAGAACAGCCTGATTTGAGAAAGAGGATTTTAAAATAGGGATTAAAAAAAAAACACTGGGTGGATTTTTATCATTATAGGATGGATGTGTACACACTTCCAAAACACATTTATGTTCAAACAACTTGAAAAGTGAATTTTGCATCCAATGACCCCTTTAAGCCTCTTATTAAGAAACCACAACTAGATCCGGTTTCACTTTATTTTGGTCCCTTTAACACATTCTGTTGACTATAAGTAACATTGCACCTACATATCTATTAACTCTCATTAGAGTGTTAGTAGAGTATTAGTAAACTGGTAGGGTTAGGGTTAGAATAAGTTGACATGTAGTTGCAAAGTTACTTACAGTCAGTAGAGTGTCTGTTGGGAGACCATCACAATAAAGAGTTAGCAGATATGAAGCAGACAGTCTACTAATACTCTTATGAGAGTTTGTTGACATGTAGTTGCAACATTACTTCGTGTCAACAGAATGTTCAAAAGGGACCATCAAAATAAAGTGTTACCCTAGATCCTAGTGAACTGACAAATTACAGACCCATTTCAAATCTTCCATTTATGTCTAAAATCTTAGAAAAACTAAGTTGTGTCTGCTCAATTGTGCTCCTTCCTGTAAAAAAAAAAAAGAAAAAAGATATCTATGAAGAATTTCATGTTTCAGGCCTCATCATAGCACAGAAACTGCACTTGTTAAAATTACAAATGACTTGCTTCTTGCGTCAGACCAAGGCTGCATCTCATTGCTAGTTTTACTTGATCTTAGTGCTTCATTTGACACTATATAGATAATGAAAAACTCAGATCGAATGCAAAACTATACGGGTATTCAAGGGCAGGCTTTAAGATGGTTTAGATCCTACCTATCCGATCGCTACCACTTTGTTTATTTAAAAGGGGAATAATCTCAATTATCACCAGTAAAGTATGGAGTGCCACAAGGATCTGTCCTAGGTCCTCTGCTATTTTCAATATACATGTTGCCCCTTGGTGATATTATTAGAAAATACGGGATTAGTTTCATTGTTATGCTGATGATACTAAACTATATATCTCAACAAGACCAGATGAAACTTCTAAATTATCTAAGCTACACTAACTCCAACTAAATGTGTTAAAAATGTAAAAGACTGGATGACCAATAATTTTCTCCTATTAAATTCGGATAAGACAGAGATATTACTTATTGGACCAAAAAACAGTACACAGAATCTCTTGGATTACAATTTGCAACTAGACGGATGTACTGTTACATCCTCTACAGTCAAAAATTGGGTGTTATATTAGACAGCAACATGTTTCCCATGTTACAAAAAGAGCATTCTTCCATCTTAGAATCATTGCCAAGCTTTGAAACATGTTACCTGTTTCCGATGCAGAAAAGCTAGTTCATGCATTCATGACCTCTAGACTGGACTATTGTAATGCACTGATAGCTGGTTGTCCTGCATCTTCAATAAACAAGCTACAGGTAGTCGAAAATGCAGCAGCTAGAGTCCTTACCAGGTCAATAAAATATGATCACATTACCCCAATTTTACAATCTCTGCACTGGCTACCTATTAAGCTCCATATTTACAAAATATTACGACTTACCTACAGTATAAGGCCCTAAATGGTTTAGCTCCTGCGTACCTAACTAGTCTTCTATCGTGGTACAATCCATCATGCTCACTAAGGTCGCAAAACTCCGGACTCTTGGTAATACTTAGGATAGCAAAGTCCACTAAAGGAGGCAGAGATTTTTTTTGCATTTGGCTCCCAAACTCTGGAGTAGTCTTCTTGATAACGTTCAGGGTTCAGACACACTCTCACTGTTTAAATCTACATTAAAAGACACATCTTTTTAGCCAAGCATTCACATAATATATCTCATAACCTTGTACTTCAGTTATATCTGATCAAATGCACATTATCATTCTTTTGCTTGGGTTGAACATCATTTTTGCTTGATTGGAACAGCAGCTATGTGGGACTATATGAGGGACTGTACTGAATAAGGGCAAAGCAGACACTTTTATGCTCATTAATATTTTGGAATTCATAAAATTCTTGTCATGCATCTTACTGTACACAAACAAGACTCTTTAATTTCTGCTGTAAATGATATGTGGGTAGTTGACGTATCAATGTGTCCGATGGTGTGACAGAAAAATGTAAAACTAATTTAAAAACTAACATTGAAGATAAACATCTCTCATGCTATTTGTAACTCTTAGAATGAAGATACATTTTTCTCATGTTATTTGTATAATTATTATTTTTTTTCTACATTTTTGCTGTCACACCGTAGGACACAGTCCAATTTTTATTTGTCAGCTACCCATGTACAGTGTACAGCAGAATTGAGTACACACTTGTGAATTATAATAATTTAAATGTCGAATGATTCAAAATTGTAACAGCAGTAATTGCATTACTTCTAAGTTGAACAGAAGGGTTTCCCTATTGAATGGTCTCTACCATTGCATTTAATGCCTTATGGGGAAAACTTCTGTTTTACTCTGTACTGAAGACTGATTTGTTCACGTTTGTGTAGCTGCACAAACCAATGGTGCTTTAGCCTGCAAGAAAGGACGGAGCCAACCTCTATGTAAGTCGGCTCTGAGCACCATTTCATCAGAATCTTCTCCTTCAGCGACAAGGATCATCTCTTCACTGACTCTGCAAGAAGCCGAAGAAGGAAAGAAGCTCCAGCTCTGCTCACTGCCGTCAAAGAGCCTTGGCAGAGAAGTTCCCTGCAGCCATCCGGTGCCTTTTGATAGAGCAAATTTTCAGCGCAGAAGACTGGGGAGTTTCCAGCGAGGAGCCCAAAGCCTTTCCCCCTTCTCAACCAACTCGGCTGAGACCGAACGGTGAACCCATCCGCGTCCTGTCTAAGAGGACCTAGGCTTGGAGTGGTCAGCTCCGAAAGAGCCATCAACAGTCCTCTCGCCAACGGCCTGCCCCTCACCAAGACGTGGCGTGTTCCCTACTTGGCCCGGGTTAGTTCCTCCATTACAGGGACACTTACCACCGTTGACAATGCTGATGACAGAGGATAAAACAAGCCCCCCCCCCTCTGGAAAAGGCGGCCACTGCTCACTTGTGCCCGCCAACAGGGCAGGATGGATCGGTGCTGCATAAGATGGTGATACTTCTGGTGTTCCAGGTCAAACTTCTCCGCAGCATAGATGAATCTGGCCAACAGCAAGAGGAAGCTTTCAAGGAGCTGCGCACAACGACAGACCTGACTCTGCACACAACAAAAGCTACAGCACAGGCGATCGGCAAGACCATGGCCAACTTGGTGGTGCTGGAGCGCCACCTCTGGCTAAACCTCACCAAGATCAGGGATGCTGAGAAGATGGCCTTCCTTGACTCGCCAGTCTCACCAAAGGGCTTGTTTGGCCCTGCCGTGGACAGGTTCGTAGAGCATTTTTCGGAGGCTCAGAAGACCTCGCAGGCGCTGTGTCATTTCCTCCCCAATCGCTCCGGTTCCATAACTGCCAGTTTCCAAAAGAAAGCCAGTTTCCACTCAGCCTGCAAAGCTGGTGCCGCCTCTGCCCCAGCGGAAGTCCAAGCCTTGGCTTCAGCATTGCCATCGGATGGCGAAGCGATTTCCTTACCCGCAGCATCAAGGTCACCGCTCTCGAGTAGTGCTGGACCCTGAGCCTCAGAAGCCATCCTGATTCGTGTGCAGAGAGAAAGAGGAAGAGGGTCAGTCGGAACCCCCTCGAAGAAAGCTTACGTTCACTTTCCACTCCTCCAAACACTTCTGAGCAATGGAGACTAGTCTCTAATGGGGCACATCCTGCCGGTTCAGACGTACCTGAATGTTTTACCGCTGTGATAGCGGACCCACATACTCGAGAGCAAATTTCTGGAGGAATCAGGCCTGATTACCCGAGTTAGTGCAGCACTCAGCAGCAGCCCCATGGTCAATGAAGAAGAACCTTCTCTCACAGGTGAAAGGCATGATTTGGCATCCCCAGCCAGAGCTGTGGAGCCTTCATGTATGGAGCCTGAACGGGAGCTTAGCCAGCTCCCAGCGAGAGTGAGTAATACCATTTTAGAGGCTACAGCGCCATCTACAAGGTGTCTTTATACCCTCAAATGGTCATTCTTCCATAACTGGTGTTCTGCATGAAGTTTGGATCAGGTGACAACTTTTTTTTTTTTAACAAGAGTTGTTGGATAATGGGTGCGCCCCTTCCATGCTCAAAGTTTATGTGGCAGCTATCGCAGCGAACCATTCCCTCAAAGCTGGCCAGTCGATCGGCAGGAACGATCTGATCGTTAACTTCTTGAAGGGCACCCAGAGGCTGAACCCTCCTCGTTCTCAGACTGTGTCATCCTGGGACTTGTCGCTAGTCCTTGTCCATAGTCCTGAGGCCCCTGCGAGGCCCTCCCTTTGAGCTGCTCTGTTCGGCCGATCTGCGGTCCATGTCACTGACAAGCTACGCTAAACCGCGTTCATAATCGAAGGCGATTCGTCTTCGATTATGAACGCGATATTGCCTAGCTTGTCAGTCAAGTCAAGTCACCTTTATTTATATAGCGCTTTTACAATACAGATTGTGTCAAAGCACTTAACAGTATCAAATTGGAGGATAGAGTGTCAGTAATGTATAATGATAAGATTAAACACTCAATTTTCAATTTTCAGTTAAAGGCATTTCATTATTGAATTCAGAGATGTCATTGTCTAGCTCAGTTTAGTTTAAATAGTATCTGTGCAATCAAATCGGCGATAATCGCTAGAAATTAAGTGTCCCCAACTGAGCAAGCCAGAGGCGACAGCGGCAAGGAACCAAAACTCCCTCTGTGACAGAATGGAGAAAAAAACCTTGGGAGAAACCAGACTCGGGGGGTCAGTTCTCCTCTGACCAGACGAAACCAGCAGTTCAAAAGTTTATATTTCTATTTTAATTTGTTGCAATTTCTAACAATAGTAGTATTATGTAGTGAACTACTTATGTCAGTGTCAGTATTATGTCAGTATTATGTCAGTGAACTACGGCTCTGTGTATTAACTGCTGCTCCATCTGAAAGCAGGTGATGGCGATTTACTGCTAATCACGAAACCGGCTAACCGGCTGATTGGTTGTGTTACCCATTCCCATACCCATGTTAATTCATGCGTATTATGACCTCAAGGTTAGACTATTGTAATGCTTTATTGGGTGGTTGTTCTGCATGCTTAATAAACAAACTACAGTTAGTCCAAAATGCAGCAGCTAGAGTCCTTACTAGAACCAGGACCATATTAGCCCGGTTCTGTCAACACTGCACTGGCTCCCTATCAAACATCAGATAGATTTTAAAATCTTGTTAATTACTTATAAAGCCCTGAATGGTTTAGCTCCTCAGTACTTGAGCGAGCTCTTATCACACTATAGTCCTCCATGTCCAATGCGTTCTCAAAACTCTGGTCAACAATACCTACACTGTAAAAAAAAAATGCTGTAGAATTTACGGTAAAAAACCGGCAGCTGTGGTTGCCAGAATTCTACCGTAAAATATACGGTAGCAACATTTTAGGTTTTACGGTTTTAACTTAAATTTACAGTTTACAACTGATATAAATGTTAATATAACAACCTATTGAAGTACTGAAATCTGTTTTTGTACCTTTGAAATACACTGATGATAACCACCAAATACAGGTGGTGATGAGAAAGTCACATGATGAACCAAAGTCCATCACAAGCAGCTTTTAAATAACATATATAGAAGGTGCACAGTGTCATTCACACAAACACAAAACACCATGGTGAGACTCATTAAACTGAAATATGCAATAAGCATTAATTTAACAACATTAGATGTAACATACAACCCTAATAAATATAACAGATAAGAAAAAACTAAGAAGAAACCTAGTTATTTCAAAGAAAAAACATCAAATTCAAACAAAATTTGAAATGCAACGCAGGGAATTCTGGGAACGTCAATTTACATCAATTTACGACGCTTCCCTGTAAATTTGACATTCTTTTTCACTTCCAAAAGCGGTATTCTACCTTAAAATTGTCTGAAATGTCTATTACAGTTTTTCACCGTATATATTAGGGGAACTTACCGTTAACCATTTAACAGGTTTTTACCGCAGCTTTTTCAGTTTTTTACCGTTAAAATCACGGTCATTTTTTACAGTGTAGAATATCAAAATCGACTGCGGGCGGCAGATCCTTTTCCTATTTAGCACCCAAACTCTGGAACAATCTACCTAACACTGTTCGGGAGGCAGACACACTCTGTCAGTTTAAATCTAGATTAAAGACCCATCTCTTTAGCCTGGCTTACACATAACACACTAATACGCTTCTATTATTCAAATCCGTTAAAGGATTGTTAGGCTGCATTAATTAGATGAACCGGAACCGGGAACACTCCCCATAACACACGATGTACTCGTTACATCGTAAGAAGAATGGCATCTACGCTAATATTTGTCTGTTTCTTTCTTATTCTGAGATCACTGTTGCCACCTGATCCAGTCCGTATCCAGATCAGATGGTGGATCAGCACCTAGAGATGACCTCTACAGCCCTGAACGTCAGCGGAGACCAGGACACCTAGATGAGCCCAGAGACAGATCCCCATTGAAGACCTCGTCTCCTAGACAGCCATCTAGACAAGACCACGGGAACCAGACGAGTCCTTTACACAATCTGACTTTGACCAGATGAACCAGCAGTTCAATTCCAACTGTAGCAGAGGAGAACTGACCCCCGACTGAGCCTGGTTTCTCCCAAGGTTTCTTCTCCATTCTGTCACCGATGGGAGTTTTGGTTCCTTTGGCTTGCTTAGTTGGGGACACTTATTTTCCAGCGATATCCAGCGAGTTTTGATTTCTAAGTGAACATGTCTAAATGTTTTCACTGAGCGAGGCTCAACTACAACTTTTAGTTAAGCATTTTTTTTTTTTTTAAACTGTGAAATACCACACAGCTTTTCCTTTGGATTCATGCCAGGTGACAGACAGACACAGCCTCCAAAGCTGAGAGGATTCTTGTGTTCATCTTTATTCACCGTGAATCACACATGTATTGGATCTCAGGTTCACTAGTTTTTGTCAGTGATCACAGGTATATTCACTGTTGTTGCCCGAGTTCCTGCTTTAGGGCCTGTATTTGTTTTTTCATTGTTCGTGAGAGCAAACACTTCCCATCCTAATGCAGTTATTGGGATACAGCTTTGAATCATCTGAAATTGAAGTGATAAGACGTGTGTGATGTATTTCCATGGGAGGTGCCATATTTTCCAGTTTAATTTCAACCTGGAGCCAGAAGAACAACCCTCTTTAAATAAAATCTAAAGATAGAAGAACTCCAGCAAAGGAGACTGATTATTTCTCGTTTCATTTTTATTTTTATTATTTTTTTATTTATTTTTTTTACAAATAACTTATCTATTACAAAGACAGTTTTCCCAGCTAAGATCAAAAACAATGATTTTCTCCCCCTTTTCTTTTAAAATCCATAAACACATGACAGACAGATCTGATTATTTCTTTGGTTTTCTCAAACGTTAGCACAGAGTAATGTCTTTGGAGCCAAAAATAGCCTCATCTCGGAAACAGAGAGCAGAGCGAATAAACGTTCTCCACAGCCAAGTTATTTTTAGCCTGGATACCAGAAACCAGCATTTGGAAATTGTGTATTTATTGGTTTTATAAATAACAATCTCATTCAGCTTTTCAATGCACAATTTATGCATTAGCACTCTCATAAGAATGGTTGACAAAACGTTTGTTTTAATCAACTAATAAAGTCACAAAACTGTAACTTCATTACATTTTAATAATAATAAAGTTTAAATTCTGTAACATCTGTAAGTTAAGGCACTGTGCATATCGCCACATACCATGATCCGTAACAGAGAACCACATGAAGACCGAGGGCACATCGTGAAATATTTCGCTGCACTCCGCGACGCGACGACTCCTGTGCTTTGGCAATTTACAACACCTGAAGCATGAAAGCCAGCGGCGAGTACTCTGTGTGTTAAAGCCCTTGTGAACACTCGTCCGCTGACACAAACCCACCTTACTGCAAATAATGGGAAAAAGCTTCATCAATGCATAGCAAAGAAACATTCCTTTCGTGGCACAAAGGTATCAGTTCCTCTAATAGTAAACCTACATTCCAGTTGTCACATAGGAAAGCGTTTGTTATCTGAGGGCTTCGTGGATTTCCTGTGAACTGCTCCGAGGTCAAGTACCTTGTTAATAAAATCTAGATCTTTTTCAGTTCAGTTTTGCTGCGTCTGCAGCTCGTACGCTGAATAGAGTGCTTGACAGAGCTTTTTATTTTGTCGTTCGCGGTTGCGCCGTTTTAGCATCCCTTTAGGTTCTCACAAAAGCTCCATACACATCTGAGAGAAACAAACGAAAACAACAACACAGAAATAAATGAAGTCTATAAAGCTATACTTACAGGAAATACATGTGAATTCTTGAGAAAGAAAAGCTCGTTCTAAAACTATGTACAGTAAATTCTGTGTGGCGGAGACTCCTCTGTAAACTGTACATCTAAAACATGCATGTTTTTTTTTTTTTTTCCTTTTTCGCATTTCATTGATCAAACAAAAGAACTGCGAGTTTAGCAGATTCCGCCCACGATCCTTTGGGAACAGCATGGATATAGCAGTCACGATCGGTTCCCATGAAAAAAGGCACACTGGCATCCAAAGCCACACCTGTAAACCGAGTGTGGATGTAATAAACGTGTTAATATCACCGGCAACACCGAGCCTCTTCACGGATCAAGCGGGGGAAATTTCCCTTGATCTCCCACGCGACACACACACACACACACACACTGTACAGAGACAAAGAGCTGTAAACATCATCCAGTCTTCAGTGGACATCACAGGACACACACACACACACACACGATGACACTGGGCCGAGAGGGCAGGCGAGGCTCAGAAATGCCGGGGGAATTCACACTCTTCACAGCGGTTGAGGGCGGGGTGGTTGAGGAAGGTGCAGGCGGTGCAGCTCCACTGGACACCGTCGTCCTCCTCGGGCTCCGACACGAGCCTGGCGCTGCGGCTGCCCTCTGAAACACACACACGAGAGGCGGTCAGAGCGGAGCCGGGGCGAGAGAGAGGGAAGAGTGCAGAGACCCACCGGCGGGAGGGACAGGAGGGAGAGACGGGTCTCTCTTCAGCTTGGAGCTGACATTGATCCTGCGCCCTCTCCTGTCGAGATCCACTGCTGACCAGCGCACAGACCCAACAGAAGAACAAACTGACCATCACAACCAAATGCAGAGGTACTAGTCGAATAACTAGGGCCCTATGAAATCCGTTCTGTTTTTTCCCAAATTGTTATTTTTAATTCCGTTTTTCGCATAAATTTTTTGGACTCCTTTTTAATGGTTAAATTAAATTACATTCATCAAAAAGTATGTCTAATCAATTAAAATCCTGAAACATACAATTTCGCATCGATATATTAAAAGTTTTACAAAAACTACGTTTAAGGACCTCTAAAATGTTTTGTTGTTTTCTCACCATTTGTTTTATTTTTACCAAATTCTGTTACAGCATGTCTAATTATTTTAATGCATAAAACCAACTTACTTTATTCAAATGTATTCTTAAAACAAATGTATTCTTTGACAAACAAAGGGGATTTTGTTATTAAAGTTAAAACATGGAAGAAATGTTGTGATTATTCCTTAAATATAAAGTTTGAATAATTTTAGTAGTAGTAATGACAGTAGAAGTAGTAGGCTACATGCATTCTAGTGAACAATAGTAATATATTTCTGGCACAATATCTTTAGTGAAACCAAACTTTTATTTTGACGGGTTGCTGTGAATACCTTTAAATTTCTGTGTGTATATGAGATGACATTAGATTTACTCAAATGAAACGATAAAATGCTGATGAAGTGTTCTAGAGAATAGGTTTATATATTATCTCATTTAGTGAGAAGACAGACGCTTCAGTATGAGTCTGCGCCATTCATTCACAGAGACACGCACAACATGCTGGACTCATATTTAAATAGTACTGTTGCAGCTTAATAATTACAGATACTAGTCCATAATTTAATTCAAGTGTAATGACCTACTTTTGATTCATTTGTTTAGTTTGACAAATTCCTTGACATTCAGCATTAAACTGTAAATTACGCTTTTATGACTGGATTCCGCGATTACGTCCGTGTTTTCCGCATCGCAGAAATCATAGGGCCCTAAATAATGCTGTTTCATGAAAAAAGCAGAAGCTTTCAGGGACAGAAAATGAAATGGAAAAGAGGAAGCAATGTGCCAAGATCGCATCGAAAGATTAAAACTGACCTGGTTTCGTAGGACCTTTGGGAGGTTTAGGAGGTACAGGACCCAAGAATCCAAGGTTGTCATAAAAATTGTGAATTGCAATGGGATTGAAGTCTGGTCCTAAAAGAAGAACAAGCGGTCAAAACAGATGAGCTGTTAGCATTTTAAAGGCTCGCAAGTCACAAACGTGTGGGAAAGAAAGGGCTCTTCATAATTAATAACTGATAAATACTGGTGAGTTTCCTCACACACACTCTTATGAACGGCTTCATTTAGAATGGTTCTCTGAGTAGTGTAGCTATTTCAATTACTTTATTAAAGTAATGTGACCGATTACATTTGATTACTTTTCTGAATGCAAATTTCTAAATTTGTCTAAACAAATTCAATGATTTTGAAACATGTAAAGCAGGCAGGGTTAACCTTACACTGATTACTGTCAGAAGCCATCATAAGCTTATAATCATTTCATTTTAAAGCCCCCACAACATCAGCCTTTAGCACATTTTACTTTGAGATCATTCTGAGGTTAAATACTGATTTAAAATCATAAACGATTTTAAGTTACGATACAGTCAAATCCTTGCATAGGAATCAGGAAACACTGGCATCTAACAATGCCTTGGGAAAAAAACATTAAAAAAATGAAGCCTTCACATGAACTCAAATAAGAAATAAAAGCGTTATGGAATAAGCAAGTGTGCTAAACTCCTGAAACGTTGGTGTCTCATATTTTAGAGCAATTTATGAAAGAAGTCAATCTGTTTGTGTGTGGAAATATTCAGATGTAACCCCTTTGTAATCGTTATAAATTTCATAAGTAACTGTAAATTACACATTTTTTCAGTTATATTTATTTTGTAATTAAATTATATAATTGCATTACATATAACTACTTACTCCACAACACTGATAATATTTGATATATTACATATGAAAAACAAACAAACATTAGTCTCAGTGTCTGCCGTTAAAGACTCGAGAGGCGACTGCACTCAAACTGAAACTACTCTGACCGTCCAGGCATTTATCAGCGAAGCATAATTTGCCGTTTGTTTTAATTTTGGAAAACTTTTGGCAGCCCATTTGTTTGAGCTGTAATGCCACATGTGTCCTGAACAGCTGCCGCAAGACAAGCAGCTCGGTGCTGGAAACACAAACCCAGAGAAAGCAAGCGTAAGCTCTCTATACACTCACCTCGTGTCTGAAGGAGGTCAATCTCTTTGGTTAAACAATCAATATCGATCTGTAGAAGCCTATTCTTACACCTCAATTGCTGCATCTCCTCAATCTGAAAATAAATATAGATAAACATGTCGAGTGTGTAAAAGTGAATTGTGTTGTTCTATATTTAACAGTCTGCCATGTGTCTGTTACTTTGCATCACGTCCATCATAAAAGTCAGACACACAGACCAGGGCCCGTATTCATCAAGCGTCTCAAACTGCCATTTTAGTCTTAAGTGCTGAGAATTCATGAAGATTACTTCTACTTTCAAACTTAAGTATAAAAGCAAGTTGTCAAATGTCTTAAAGCTGAGAATCCCTCTTACGCGGCCGGTTATTTAAGACGGCTGGAGGGGTCTCTCAGGTGGTTCGGAGCTGCCGGCAGGGGCTTGTGATGCGACGTGTGCGAATCCTTCACGAGAGGAAGAATACTCTCGAAATGTTTGACGACGAGCAGTTAATCAAACGATTACATTTCCTCAGTTATTCAAAACGAGCAAAGAACATTTACATTACCAAAGAACAATGACTTCAGTGTAGCGCGAGTGTTACGCGTATGATGAATGCATCTCTTGCCCTTATTTACACCGCACACGTCTGCGGCTCTGACAGCAGTGTCTGAAGCGACTCTGCGCTGGACAAGATAGGCGCATATATTTCTGACGGATAATAATAATAATAACAATCGTCAAAGGCATCAGCAACAGGTGATATCTCTGACTAACTCTATCGGCACCCTAAATTGAAGGTTGTGATGACGCTTCGTTTCCTTGCCATCTCTTAAGAATTCTTTATTGTCAGATGTGTTGAATGTAAACTCTGTTAGGAATTGAACCATTCCATGTGAATTCATCTGAGAATATTCTTACATAAGGAAATCTATTCAGTGATTGGTCCATGCGCATGTCATCCAAAATCCCGTTTGTGGCACAGCAAAGCGTCGTGAATCATCTCTAAGACTGGCACGTAAGGTTTAGTCCTGCACTTTGCTTAAATTACGACTGAGATGCTTGATAACTAACTTTTATGCTTAGCTTTGAGCCAAGAATTTTTTTACACTCAAGTCAATTCTTAGCAGTGTTCTCGAGGCTTGATCAATGCGGGGCAGATATACTCCCTAAATGCATCAGTATGCTCAAGATTACTGACATCTAGAAAAAACATTTACATGTAGTCATTGAGCAGATGCTTTTATCCAAAGCGACTTACAAATGAGGACAATAGAAGCAATCAAAACCAACAAAAGAGCAAAGATATGCAAGTGCTATGACAAGTCTCAGTTAGCTTAACGCAGTACACGTAGCTAGTTTTTTAATTTAATTATATAATAAAAAGAAAACAGATAGAATAGAAAAAGAATAGAGCAAGCTAGTGTTAGAGGCCTTTTCTGCTTTTTGTTAATTGTATAATAAAAAGAAAACAAATAGAATAAAAAGAACGGAGAAGCTAGTGTTAGTTTTTTGATGTTAAAAACATGCTCTGAGGCAACTTACATGGATTTAAGCATATCGTGAGAAGAGAGAAAAATAAAATAAAAATCACAAATTGCACCAATTTTGTAAAGAATCCAACTCAAGCAAATCTGCACTAATATAGAGATGTTTTGCTAAAAGCATTAACGTACAGATGGTATCTGACAGACGGAGTTGGAGCGCTGCAGCCGTCTCCTCGTGAGGTCATTCTCCATCTCGTTGACTTCCTCTTTCAGCTTCTCCAGCTTTCTCTTCTTCTGCTCTAACTCGTGCCACAGTCGCTCCATGCGTGCTCTCTGATGCACCAGCAACGCTGCAAAGTAGAGAATGAACCCATTTCACAACCTGCATGATGTGAAGTAAACAAGATATTTGACAGAAACATTAGGCAGGACTTGAATTCACCGGTCAGAACCGGACTGGCCTGTATAATGAGGTGGTGAATGAGAGATGGACTGTGGAGGACTGCTTTTACCTGCTAGCGCTGCCATAACATTAACTAGCACTAAATCACTGTTTGCCATTAGCTGCATTACTGTACCTACAGTAACAAATTAAAACAATGCTGGTTACCATGAGCCACTTGCAGTTCCTGAGTGGGTTTCCAACAGGATTTCTGACTTCAAAGAAAACGTGTCAAACGACTACAGGCTGCATTCACACTAATGCACTGATCTATTTTGACATATCTGATGTTCTGTCCCATCTGTTTACAATCAAAACAACTTTTTACCTATTTTTCATAAAACAAGTATTTTGTAAGGACATCCGCATGCATGAAGACTCTTCAGCGAGCATTCAGTCGTCTGAGACGCAATATATACTGCATTCCAAATGGCATAAACAATACACTCATATTTGATAAGCAAAGTATGCAATGCAAATGTATTTAGGTGCTAAATAATTACACAGGAAATATTAAACATGTTTGCATTTCAGCAGCACTACTGACATAAGCGAGTATGTAATCATAACAGAAAATAAATTTGTTCAGAAACACGCAAACCTCATAATTATATAATCTTTCTAATAAAGCGCTCGGACTCTTTTTTTACTAGCATGGGACTATTATTACCTGGGGCTAGTTTTACAGGAGGTAAATACGCTGTAAAATTCACATGCAGTCCAGAAAGAGAGAAACTACTAAAATGACCTAGAAGTTCTGGCAATGATTGCATTACCCCACCTCCCTATAACACTAATCTCATCAGAAGAGGACTGTACACACATTCACACACACACACACACCGACCGTTAACAGCTTCAACAGTGTGTAATGATCTAGTGATGCCAGAACATATATAAGCATTGAGGGGTCTTTAAAGTAGTAAACACAGAGTTTCTCTGCTCACGCAGGAATTATGAGCCTAAAAATATGACTAACAACTCTAAACTCGGTTATTCAACAGACCGATATGAAAACTGGAAGCTAAATGTCATCTGAAGTGTCTGCTAGGAGCTTAAGAAATAAATGAAAATGAAGTGTAACTGGGCAACTGTTAAAGTTAAGGCCTTTTCACACTGAAAATTCGGTGCAATGACACTTTTGAATCAAAACAACAGATCCCTGTGGGGCTATTCACACCAGGCACGATCATTCGCAGCGTGAAAAAGTGAGGATTTCCGTTTAGCTTTCTATTAATTATGTGATCTGGAGAATCGGTTTTCTTCCACGTGTGCGAGTGTGTTATACGAGTCAGAGCGCATTCACTCCATAGATCTAAACCAAAACCACAAACCAAACTTTATTCATCTTAATTTTGTCATGCGCATCTCGTCAGTGAAGCCGGTTCTGTGATTAGTAGTAAATCTCCATCAGGTGCTTTCAGATGGAGCAGCATTTACTACACAGAGCCGGAGGTCACTGACAGGTTACGCAAAAAAAAACGCTGACGATATTATTGCGCAATTATGAAACCGAACATATTGTTCGCGATAATGACAGCTGTTTGCGTAGCTTCTCAGTGAACTGCTCTGTGTAGTAAATGCTGCTCCATCTGAAAGCACGTGAAAATACCACATTTAATAACATGTTTTTACTCCAAACTCACTTCATTGTTTGAAATAAATCCTTCTGTGAGATGATGTGGCTTCTTACACAGAATAAGGCACGCAACATATTTCATAGTATTCTAAGCAGTGATAAAGGTATTGCATTATTAAATACTTTATTATAATGAAAATTAATAATAAGAACTCAGATAAACTATATATTGTGGTAGTTGTGTGTTAGTCACGTTGAATCAATGAAAGCAGTTAAATCTGTTTATTCAGCTGGCGCTATAGGCATCCCCTGGGTTTCTTCTGCGGGGCGTATTTGGAGTTTCTCTGGCCTTCAGATGGAGATTTACTACTGATCACAGAACCCTGCTTCACTGAGAGATACACATGACAATCGCAGCTTCTGTCTAATCGCGATTTCGATTTATCATGCAGCCTTATTAAATCCATATATGAGATACATATCTGCACTGTAAAAAAAAAAAAGTTGAGCCAACTAAAATTAAGGCAACCAGCTTCAGCATATTTTTGAGTTTTCTCAACTTGTCGTTCTAAGTTTATGCAACAAAAATTTGAGAAATCTCCCACAAAAATAAGTTGAGCAAACTCCAAAATTTTTTTTTTTACAGTGTGAGGGAAATGCATTGCTGGTGGGCGCCACCTAGCGTTCCTTCGCCTCGCTTTTTCGTATCGCGCTAAGTGTGAAACGGTCTTTAGGTGTTTGCCTTATATATGGGCTATATAAGGCAAACACAACACTGTTCATTACATTTCTCACACACGCACATATTAGGAGCTTGACTTTCATCTCCAGCTGCAAGTTAACAACACAGCACTCCGTTTACGACTGCAGTTTTTCTGAGCATGTCTGGGTTCTCGGTTTTACAACACACATAAAACATATAGCATGCCTCACACTAGGTAGGATGCTTTCTATACAGGACACAAGTGGTTGTGAACATCTCTGGCATTAGTCTCAATATTGGCTAATATAGGCTACAGAGAAAGAGGTGAAAGCAGAAGAAAGATTATTTGCAGTACCAGAATTTAATACAATTACATTTTTTTTCTAATTAACACTATGAGCAGATCAGATGGACCATGCGTCTATTTTAGGTATTTATTACCTTTAATGTCTAGCAACCGAAGGTAAATATAGCTTTAATGTCTGATCAATCAAAGGTAAATATCTGAAGTAGCTAGGGTGGTGGTGAGGACAGTTCTAGTTTTGAAATCTTAAATATAAATCTTAAAATGTAAAAATACCCTACAAAAGGATCATCAAATAATGTATTAAAGGATTAGTTCACTTCCAGAATGAAAGTTTCCCAATAGTTTATTCGCTCCCACATTGTCCATGATGTTCATGTCTTTCTTTCTTCAGTCACAAAGAAATTAAGTTTTTTGAGGAAAACATTCCAGGATTTTTCTCCATATAGTGGACTCCAAAGGTTGCCAATGGGTTGAAGGTCCAAACTGCAGCTTCAGGGCTCTACAGGATCCCAGTCGAGGAATATGGGTCTAATGCAGCCAAACAATTACTCATTTTCTAAAAAAGTACTTTACCACAAATGATCATCTTGCACTAGCTCTGTGATGCACATTACGAAATCACATTGGAAAAGTCAAAACGGTAGGGTTTGGGGCGAAAAACTCCATCTCATCACCCGACATCGTTGTTTTACCTTTTTTTGTAAAGGGTGTTTGACTTTGCACGTTTGCTTTGTAAACAATGGGTCAGTACTTCTGCCTACGTCACGCATGACCTTTCCAACGTGACAACGTAACACATGAGGTCAAGCTAGTGCAAGACGAGCATTTGTGGTTAAAAACAAATAAATTGTAATTTTTTGAGGGGAAAATTAGTGATCGTTTGGCTAGATAAGACTCTTATTCCTCAGCTGGGATCGTTTAGTGCCCTTTGAAGCTGCAGTTTGGACCTTCAACCCATTGGCCACCATTGAAGTCCACTATATGGAGAAAAATCCTGGAATGTTTTCCTCAATTTCCTGAAACCTCAATTTCTTCGCGACTGATGAAAGACAGACATTAACATCTTGACATGGGGGTGAATAAATTATCAGGAAATTTTCATTCTGGAGTGAACTACTCCTTTAAATCCGAACAGAAGGCATTGTAAAACACAATCAACAAAGCACCAGAGCTGGAGAAACTGCTCGCCCTCACTGATGAACATACCTTGCGTGTAAGCAGCGTCGTCTGCACCCATGCTGAGTCTGCGCGGCTCCGAGCTTTTGTCTCGTTGAGGTGAGAGCGGGTCGGACTGGTACAGCGGTTCCGGTTCTGCATAATGGTGATCCCCTGGCAGACTGAGCAGGTTAGTCGGCTCGAACGTGGGCGACACCACCCCAGGAGACACAGCCGGAGGTTTGTTGGGGGAGACAGTGATTTTGAAGGTGTATTTGGTGTTGGGCTGCGTCACCACCACGCGAGGAGATGTGGCCGTGCCTCCGGCTCCCACAGAGGGCCGGGATTTGGGCGGGTGGTGGTGTATGTACGCAGGGCCCATGCTCACCTGGCTCCCCAAAGCTCGCAGACCTGCGGGGCCCTGCAGTGCGGGATTGGCCGAGATATAGACTGTCGGCGGGTTCCTCGCCCCTCCGTCGTCGGCCGACGCATTCGCAGAGATGTAGAACTTGGGCTGCGAGCGAGGGGCGTTGGGAACGAGGGCACAATCGTCCGCAGCGGGCGGGGACGGGGAGATGTACACCGTGGGCTGGCTGCGACTCAGCCCGGCGCCGCCGATCGAGATGGGAGTGGAGGGACCCGCGGACGCAGCCAGCGAAGACGACGCCGGACAGGACGAAGACGTGGAGCTACAGACGGCTCGCGGCGCAGAGCCAGAGCGCAGGAGCGTCGCTGTCGAACCTCCGGACACCCTCTGCGGAGACTCCAGCTTTATCTCGATCTGATTCTTCCGCGGCCCGGTCGAGATGTTCTGGATGTTGTACTGGCTAAAGGTGGACGAGCTGGAGGACGGCGAGGCGAGGAGGCGGCCTGTGAGGCCACAGCCGAGGGAATGGAGGGCGCCTGGGTGTTGGTGGGCGAGCTGATGGGCATGTACACGTGCGAGGTCTGATGCTGGCCACCACTCCAGCTCTGGGAGGCTGCGGGGTGGCTGATCTGATAGATCTGCTGCGCGGGCTGCGAGGTGGGGCTGTACTGAGCCCGGCCCTGCACCTGTCGCGTGGAGCCCGGCTGAGTCACGTACGGCCGGATGTAGATGGAGTTCGGGCTGTTCAGGCCCGACTGAGGCCCTCCGTGGATGTGCAGGGAGGTCGGCGTGTTGCGGCCGGTGTTGGGCGCAAGCGTCACCGTAATTGGGTTGAAGCGTGGGGTGGGAGGCGGTCCGTGACCTTTGCCCCCGACCTGGTAAAGGCCCAGGTGCTGAGGAGGCTGTGGCTTACGCGTGGACTCCATGGTGGCGAAGGCGCCGAGGCTCGTGGGCGTGTGTGTCGGCACAGACGGCGTTTCGGGCTGGTAGAACTCGGAAAGGGAGGATGGCACAGTCAATGGCCCATCGCTCACACTGGGGGTGACAGTCCTGCTGCCATTCATCCTCACTACATCTCGCTGCACGGCACCATGGGTATTCTGAGAGACGCCAAGGTTGAGCTGGGTCATGTGATTGCGAAGATCTGTCGAACTCTGGCTGCCTTCGCTATACAAGAAACCAGGACTCACCTTGGTCAGGTACTCAAAACACGCAGCAAAATTGTTCTTATTCTGGGGAGAGTAGAGAGAGATAAGTCTGTCAGCTTCAGATCGAGATAAATACTGTATGTTTGTACCACTTTTATATACAGTTAGGTTCATATATATTTGGACACAGGCCCAATTTTTTATTTTAGCTGCCGACCAAAATATTTTCAAGTTACAGTTATATAATGAATATGGACTTAAAGTGCACACTCTGAGCTTTAATTTGAGGGTATTCACATCAAAATTGGAGGAAAGGATAAGGAATTACAGTTCTTTAATATGTACCTCCCCCCTTTTTCAAGGGACCATAAGTCCATAATTGGACAATTGGACTCAAATGCTGTTTCATGGACAGACAGGTTGTTCCTTCATTATTTCTACATAAATAAAGCAGGTAAAAGTCCTGGAGTTGATTCTAAGTGTTCCATTTGCATTTGGAAGCTGTTGCTGTGAACCACATCATGCAGGAATCTCTCCATACAAGTGAAACAGACAATTGTTAGGCTTCAAAAACAAAACAAATCCATCTAGAGAGATTTGGTGATGTCCATGAGTTCCAGACTTAAGGCAGTCATTGCCTGCAAAGGATTCTCAACAAAATATAAAAAAATGAATATTTTATCTATGATTACATTTATTTGTCGAATTACTTTACATTTACACTGTGTATAAAATGGTTGTAATTCCTACGCATTTTATGTAATATTTTTGTTCAAGCCCTTGAATTAAAAGCTTAAAGTCTGCACTTCAATTTCATCTTGATTGTTTTGTTTTAATTCTATTCTGGTGGCATACAGAGCCGAAATTATGAAAATTGTGTCAGTGTCCAAATATATATGGACCTAACTGTATGTCACTTTTGATATCAATTAACTTAATAGCTGAATAGAATTTCTAAAGGGGTCATCGGATGCAAAATTCACTTTACAAGTTGTTTGAACAAATGTGCGTTGGAAGTGTGTGTACACATCCATTCGATAATGATAAAAATCCACCCAGTGGTTTTTTAAAATCCCTATTTTAACCCTCTGGGGTCTGAGGATGTTTTGGGGGCCTGGAGAAGTTTTGACATGCCCTGACATTTGTGCTTTTTCAGTTGCTTATAAACATATAAATGGCTGAAGTCTAATAACACTGTATTCAGCACAAACTGGGCTACAATAATGTGTTAGCAGCATTTATGTACAGTAAAATTCTGAAGTCACTGAAATAAGAAGATTTGTTCACAAGACTTTTGAGAACTGCATCTTGTAGTCTAGAGTTTTTGCTTCAAAATGATGTGAAAATCATCTTGTTTACTTGCTCACAGAAAACAATATATTGATTTAAATTTTTCAGTAAAAAGTGTCTATGCGAGAGGGCGAGAGCTATCCTGGATAATGCTGTGACTCGCACCGGAGAAGACAAAGGCCCGCTTAATGAGCCATTTAGTCAGGTGTGTGACTGAGAGGGAAGAGTTACAAGAAAGAATTTGAGGACAAAATACATTTATATATTTTTTGTTTGTAGTTTATTAAGAATATATTTAGCTAACTTGAGATTCACTTGCGAGTGCAGTTAAACAGTTTATTAGGAACAATCAAAGCTGACTGTTTAGCATCATTACTCCAGTCACATGATCCTTCAGAAATCATTCTAATATTTGCTGCTCAAAAAACATTTATTACTATTATTATTATCACTACGTTGAAAAGAGCTGAGAAGAATTTACGTGGAGGCGATGTGGGCGTTTACATGTGCGCATGCCTCACGTGGATGTTTGAATCTGAAAAGCATGATCGGCGCGAGTGGCGTGACCGCATCAGATAAAATGAGTTTAGACGGGAAAACCGGACATCACGTTGTTTCATACGGATTACTTTAACAGAGAATATTTGTTTGGATGTGACTTACTTCATTTCAAAAGTAGACATTTCAAGCTTTCTATACATATATTTCTCATGTATTTGAGGCGAGTATTCGCTGAGATTCATGTTATTTTAGTTTGTGTTAACGTTACTTTCGTTTTGAAGGGCATGCGCCGATCCCGATCTACCTAAATGCGTCTATGTTCGCGCGAATCATTCGTGATCTAGCTTCATCTACAGAAGAAGTGAGTATAAGGGTTTTTTTATGAATCGTTGTAAACCGCCTTTTCCTAATAATGTGCTAGTTAGCCAGTTTTGTGGCTGAAGTTTAGTCTCATGAGAACGGCTCCTCATCCCACAGAAGAGAGGGGCGGGTCAGCAGAGCTCATTAGCATTTAAAGCAACATGACTAGAATGGCTCGCTGTGAACAGAGCTGATTTTGACAGGGTAAAAAGGGTGTTGTTTTACACTACCATTGAGAAATTTTGGTAGAAACCAAAGTGTGTTATAGACTTTTCATTAAGACCCTAAAGAATCATATCAACTTGTGGAAAATGGGCATCCGATGACCCCTTTAACAAATTCCCAAGTGCAGCGTGTGTACCTCACCTGCAGGACACACTCGGACACCACGTCCTCGGGAACCTCTGGAAACTTTTGCCGCAGGTGGTGCAGAACCTGGTTGTCAATCTGCTGGTTTCCCTGTGCCATTCGTCTACTGCCAAAACAGAACGGACTTGACCACAGCACTCGCTCACACGCACTATCTTAGCATCTTCTGCAATCAAGAGAGAAGAGGAGAAAAGAAAAGTTGGATTAACAAGAGCTACTAATGTGTTTGCCAACTCTTACCACCAACTCTACTTAAAAACAGCCACATTTTACATATTACATATGTCTCTAAGAACGTACATTAGGGCTGCACGATATATCGTTTCAGCATCGATATCGCGATATGCACATCCGCGATAGTCACATCGCAGGATGTGCGATTTTTAGTATACTGACCGTTATATTTATACTGATCGTTTTCGCGACAGCTATCGCATCACGCGAAAAAGCGACCGTTGCAAATCCTTTGAACTTTGTGTCAGCAAGTCATAAAAAGAATGAGGGATTTACTCGCACGGATTTGCCGTGTCGCGCCCAAGCGGCAACCTCCCGCTGCCTCTAGTGAAACCAACACGGAAGTGACTAAAACTGCAGTTCATCGACTGGCCGCTGGAGGCTGGCTCCAAAAGGGAGTCAATCACATAGACTCCCCATGTTAAAATGCCCAACTTTACAGCAGAAAAAAACATGTTTACAGCCTGGTACAAAAAATTATTTTGGTCTATATAGCTAATTTTGCCCTTCGTGACAACTGTGAGGGGGGTGAATTTTTTTTTATAACTCATCCGTTTAAATTATATTAAGCCTTAAAGTTCTGCATAATTAAGGGCGTGGCCACTTGAGTGACAGGTGGACTGCCGCGAGCTCTGCTGCTCCAGAGTGTGAAACTCACTAGTGCGAAACTTAGAAAACTGGCTTTAAAGATTTGTATTTGTACAGAAAAAAATAATTATAGGTAGGACACTGGGAATCTGGCAATTAGATGTTTTAATCGTTATTGCTTACAGTGCTTTGTTATATGGAGCAGTTTGTTAGATCGCGGTCTCTCTCATTCAAAATATAAAGCACTGTTTATTTATTTTATATCTTTGTTCTATTATATTTATCTATGTTTGTAATTTGTTCATTTTTCTATGCTGATTTACTCAACTACAATATTTTTTTTCCAAATAGAGCTTTTCAAGTCATCTGGAGTTTTTTTTTTTTTTTTTTCATATCGCAATATATATCGCAGAAATACAAAATATCGCAATGTGAGTTTTTTCCAATATCGTGCAGCCCTAACGTACATTAAACATGTTTTTAATTTATATTGCTGTTCACGGGACTTTGTGCTTTCTCACGAATTGACAATTAAAAATTAGGCTACTCAAAGTTGTATACACAAATGCATATTCACAAAAAAAAGTTTTAAAATGGTACACAGTTCATTATTCAGACACAGTATGGCGGGGCAAGCGTGAGAGCAGCGTCTGCCGTCTCACTAAATGAGGACTTAAACACATGAACAACACCTCCAGAACTGCTCTGAGAGTCACTTCATGAGCATTTGACCGTTTGATTTCAGTAAAACTAGCGTCATATCATATACACACAGAACTGTAAAGGTATTAACGGCAACCCGTCAAAATAAAAGTTTGGTTTAACTTGGAAGACACTGCGGCAGAAATATATTAATATTGTTCAGCAGAATATACATACTGCTACTACTAGGCTGCTATTAAAATTATTAAAACTTTATTTTTTTTAAGTAATGATCACGCAACATTTCTTCCATGTTTTAATTTTTATAGTAAACCCCCTTTGTTTGCCAAAATAAATAAATAAACTTTGATTTTCAATAATTTAAAGATAAATGATATTAATGTTTTATGCCTTCATTTGAAAACCAGAACACAGAATTTCTGATGAAAAATAAAACATTTCATAAGGCTATTTTAAGAATAAATTTGAATAAACTAAGTTTTTATGCATTCAAATAATTAGACATACTACACCAGAATTTAATAACAATAAAACATATGGTGAAAGAAAATAAAACACCCACTTATGAAAGTGGATAAAGATTTTCAATTTCTTGAAGTCTTTAACAACCTAGAATAAATGAATAGAAATGATGATTCTGTCTGAGCTATGCGTTTTAAAATTAACATGCACTAGTGTAAATGTAGCCTAAAACTATTTGAACTTTATTAAAATTATTTGCACTGATTTATTGTGTTGGATATATTTTGTTCCTTTGTGCAGTGGCTCAGGAGATGAGGCTTTGAGTCTGTATAAATGTCAACAAGCTGAAAAAATAAAACCAAAGTTTTTTTGAGAATGTAATCTTGTTAAAACTGATTTCATAAAATTGATATCGAAAAAAAGTGTTTTTTTAGCTTCTCAGAGCGGTTCAGTTCACACTAAGTGCAGCAAACTATCTCTGCGTGTGGTTTGAGATTCATGTGAATTTGGGAATGCAATGTGCACCAATTACACTATTTTCATCTTCACATAATTTCCAACATTTTAATAGACAGTAAAAGTCAATATTTTGCACAGCAAGAAGAAGTTGTCTAACACGATGCTGCATCGACGCTGCCAGCGCGACACTCGCTCATTATACAACACATGGGACGAGCATCTAATGCAATCAGAGGAACACTTCAAACATCTCCGTCATCAGCACACCAGTTATACTCGGTGCACTTCATATATTTATTAGCCTAATGTTAATACTAAAAAACCCACAAGACTGAAATCAAACTGTCTTGCATTATTGTGTAGACTACTGCTCAATGAAAATTATAATGGCACATTTCTGAGTATTTTCCTAATACATCAACATAAAGCTTTCAGCACATAATTATGGCCATTTCAAGACTGGGCTGTAATAATTTTAGCTTTATACAATTAATAGTAACCTCAGGAAAAATGTTCCAACACATATAATGGATTACAAAAGATCTTTCACAGAGTAGTGGTAACGGGGCAACATCCAAATGCACTGGAATGACAAACCTTCACTTAAAAACAAAGTTAGTGGAACAAGCAAAGCCAGTTTTGCACCTGTGAAGCACGCAAGTGACACTGAAACTACAGAACGGCTCGCTTTGGACCTCCACCAGTTGTTTCAGCGAACTTCTGCAAGTAAAGTCTAAATAAAACCTGCCAAACTCTCCTGCAAGGCTAGCAAATACATGATTACAGTTACACAGAGTTCCTTAAAATCACGATGTTGTTAAAACTGCAAAGAGCAAGAGGTTTAAGGGGATGTGTTCACGAGGGGTCTGAACGAAGCCCGCTTTAGGCAGCACTGAAACAAGCAGACAGTGGTCTGAGTGTCTGTGCTGAAATATCGCCCTCTCCTGTCAGATACCTGCAGTCTGAACTCCACATCGTCAGGACGTAACGCAAATGCAGCATGATTACTGCTCAAAGCTACTAAAAAAAGGTTTTGTTTTGTTTTTAGAAAAAAGGCCATTCACTCCCCCAACAGCTCCTGCCAAACTGAGTGTGAACGCGCATGGGCTGATTCTGAGCGCCGCGTGAAGATTTAGCGTCGCTGCGCTGCGCTGCGCTGGCATTAAGCCGTTTCCCTCCAGTTTTCAGAAGAGACATTTCATTTCACAGCTGTGAAGGATTTCATTTGAAAGAGTTTTGAATGGAAGTATTGAGTGGAATCGTTCATTAGAGTGTGTGTAACACTATAATAGCTGCACGCTGGGAATCATTAGGTAAGCATTAGTAAATAGTCAGTTCATCTTTTACAAAGCATTGTCCCAGCATTAATAGTCATTAGTAAGCAGTTTATAAATACAGCTATAAATGCCTTGTTCTTTATTTATTAGGCATATCTATTACAGAGCAGATTTAAAGGCTCAGTTATCTCCCAGACACAACAGAGGGATACAGAACTCAGAAATGTATTTCAAAATACAAAAAATGAAACTGTACACTTGAATTTTTATTCTATATTTTTTTCTATGAAATTGCAGAGGTTTATTTTTCATTTTTTATCAAGTGTACAGTTGTATGGTTTCATTTTTTGTATTTTGAAATAAATGTCTGTGTTCTGAATCCCTCTGTGTTGTGTCTGGGAGATGATGAGTCTTTAAATCTGCTTTCTAAATGCTTTATACGGTATAAATAGTCCTCAAAAACAGATGGCTGGCAACTACTAAGTGTTTTATAACTACCTGACTTAATCATGAATTACAGCTGGAATATGTGTTAATAAAGCATTCAACAACACACTGAGCAACTATTATCATGCGTCTATAAGATTTATAAAAAATATAAATATTTAATTAATCATTTACTAACACTTTCTAAATGATTTTATGAACCACTGACAACTCCTAAATAACTTTTTTGTAAATAACAATTTAGAAATGATACATTGATTGTTAATAAAGTATGGAAATACAATTATTAAACATACATACACATATACATACATATATATATATCTGAGCGGAGATCAACTGAAATGATAGAAATGTTGCTCATTTAAAACGGTTTTGAAACATGGATGTCCACTTTCAGTCTGATTTCAGTCTGATTTCAGTCTGATTTCAGTCAGAATGGCCAGTTTTGATGAAAGTTGATGGAATATAATAGCAGTCATTCTTGCTTTGAAGCTAGGGCATTTGTGCATTTATATTTCTAATAAATGCGTTTAGAATTTTTTAATACTACAGTTTCACAGGTTTTTTTTTTTACCGTGGAGGCACCATGCATGGTTTTACCTTTGATTAGCATGATGAAATGTATAACACTTCAGAAGAACTGTAATGAACAACCACAGTCAAAACATTTGCTTTTTTTTGTCCTGCCAATGTTATTGTTTTTAATAGATATAAATGTGCATCTGTCTCTCAACTCGAAGTCAGTGCTTTACTGTGAGATATTTCCACAAGACAAATTATGTAATATTAACAACTGCACTTATTAGTGAAATACAGTAGTAGCATTGTGACGATCGCTCGTTTCTGTCTGCTAATATCGAATCAGCTCTCGTGTGTCTTCCTGAAAAACCTGAGCCACTCTTTATTTCATTTGTGTCTTTACTCTGATGTATGTATTTGTCATCTTGCTTGTAACGAGTTCCCTTGTTATGATTTTGTCACTGATTGTTTATTTGTCTTTAATAAGCTTACTAAGTGAATGTAAATGTGTGCCTAAATACTAGGTTCTATTGAAAAACTATCATTAACCTCCTATGCAGTAAAAAAAGTAACTTTGGAAAGACAGGGTTTTCTGTGAGAACACGTACACACACACACAAAAAAACTCTTACACTGCTTAAAGGGTTAAAACAATTTCAGCTATTAGCCCAGAGACTCTTTCACTGGCTTAGTTATTGTATACATCTGTTGTGCAATCTGTTTTGGAAAAAGAACGAGGGAGGAGACAAGGGACAGTTTCTACCCCAAGGCTAAAGAACTGCAAAACACAAGCAAAGCAGCTTTTATATAGTGCCTCTAATGTTTGGTTGTTTGAGACACAGGCGGCCAGTTCATCCGTCCTGCTGGCAAAGCCGGAGTTTCACCAAACGAACTGCTGATACGCAACAAAAGGGTTTGGACTTAAAAATAAAGGTAGACATTAATCAGGGCTTTAAGAGTGATTCATGATGTTCACTGAGAAATTAAATACATATAAACCACCCACTAAAGTGATCATCTGCCGCAACTTGCACATTTTCTTTTTTTGGAAAAACAAAAACAGGTCACCTTCAGATTTCTGGTAACGCGTCTCAATCTGAACGCTAAATATCCAAACACTGAAGACCGCAATCAACACTTTGACTGGCTCTCACTTCTCGCTCCGCTCTGTTTTACACTGTTGTCTGTGACAAATGTATATAACCAACAGAGAAACATCCAGCCTACTGCTGAAGTGTCGTGAATGTGAGCGCTACTGTGACACTCAGTGTGAACGAGCCACATCAGCCGCAGTATGACCAGAAAACACATCGCCGTTTGAAAACGCAAATTTAAGAAGAAAAAGAAATCTGTTTTCTAGTGTGAACAAAACACAGTTTAGTTAGTCACATGACCGTCAAAGTGTGTCCATTAACCAGAGCCGTGCGTCAGCTGGCGGTTTTTAAATCATAGTAATGTTTGTGTGTGAAGTGAGTTTATTGTATTTGTAAACATTTCAGAAACACTTAATACTATGCCTTTAATTTAGTATTTCCCCTGACCTAGGTTTGGTTAAGTTATTTAACTCTGTACATAGGCCTATGGGCTAATTAAACAGTAATAATGTTAACAACTGTGACTTATGAACGAAGAACAACATGTATTAACAACATAGAGAGCATATTTTATAAACTATGAATTAATATTCATGCTAAATGTGTTTAAACATTTCTTAATGAAAATGTGTTTATGAACTGGCCTACTAGTTTGCAAATGATTTAAGTGCTATATTAACTGTTCTTTTAATAAAGTGTTACCCAGTTGTATTTTTTACATTTAATCATTCAATTTCTGTAGTATTTCTTACTTCAACGCTATTGTTAAATAGATCTACTGTACCAGCAAAACTTAAAAGAACTGTTGATGTAATTAGTGTCTTTGCTTCACTGTAAATTTCTTATTTTTAATAACAAAGATAAAATAAAAACTACTGTGAAATACAGCTGCTCGTATCATAAATGAAGTCATGTCCCTTCAAGACAGCATTAACCTGTGGCTTAAAAACATTTTAAGTAGCAGTCTATGTAAGTCATGGAATTAAAGAATTTAAAAAAAAAAAAAGGTAAATCTTTGAGTTTATATTTCAAAGTTCAGATTAGAAAAATCAACCAAAAATCGACTCTCTCTTTTCCCCTCGGCTCAGAATCGGGAGTTTTTATCCCACACTTCTGGCTTTTTTCCCTCAGAATTGACAAACTCGCTACTGTTGAGTTAAATCAACTTATAAAATCCAAACTAGGAGATATAAACTTGAATTCGTGAGAAAATTAGACAGAAATGTTTAAACAGGTTTAAATAGTATTTCATGCTGTAGCTGTGGGGCTAATCCAATATGTCCCCCATGAACTTATGCTTTAAAAGTATAGTAATTAAAGCAGGTTTCATCCATAGTCTGTCCGTTTAAACATCTTCAAATGGCGTCTTTAACAGCAGTGTTCTATAAAAATGATTCGTATTCTGATTCTGACATCCAAAGGCATGCAACAGTCTCCTGCATATTTATCAAATCTACCATTTTAAATCCTGGGGTCGAGGAACAGATAAAAACATTGATTGCTCAATGCATTGCGAACTTCATTTGAATGATCTCGATACTGAACATCCAGCAGAGGTTTATGGTAGAATGCTAAATATTTCAATACAAGCATTTCAGTGAAATTTAATTTATATTCAATATTTCAAGCCTTTAACCCACATTTTAGCAGCAGTTTAAAAGCAGCCCAACTCAGCAGGGAAAAGAAAACGTGGACACACGAGCAAAGAGAAAAAGAAACGCAAACTGAAAGTGTCTGTTCTCGCTTAAAGAGGAAAGGGGATCGGGCCAGAGTTTGTGTTGCTGTCTCTTTAATGATAGGCACTTGTCAATCCTCCCCGCTTGCTATTTGGGGAATAAACCCAGCGCTCCAATCACTCCAACTCTTCTTCTTTTGCTGCTGCGCGAGGAAGAGGCTTCACCAGGCTTGTGCACTTTAGAGTGACAAATCACACCAGTGCACTTTGAGGTCAAAATGCGTATCCGCTACCAAAATGTGCACAGGTCCGAGATGAGAGATGAGAGGGGAGCGGTTTTAAGGTTATAGCTGATTTACATCGAGACTTCAGAGGCCATCCACACACTGGCATTCTGCTCCACCCGCAGCCCTAAAGAAGTGTGAAGCTCCCGCGGGTCAGACCGAGCGCTCACCAGCGACCGAAGGCTGCTCAGGGCTCGAGCCGGGGACGCTCTTACACTCGTGATACAGCTTAATGTGAATAGAACACTTCAAACGGCTATGATTTAAATCAGCGTGAGCGCTACAGGCTCGAGCTGTTCGCAATCAAAAATATCACACAATTATGCCAAGCCAATGAATTATGACAATGTTGCATTTATGGCGTTAGTATTGTAATATATTTTAGATGGTTCCTAAAGGGCGTATTTTATGTCCGTCATCTTTTAGAACACTATTTCAGAATAAGAGAATGGTTTAATACATTATATTTACACACGTTAACGTGAGACGCACAACTTTTCTAGCCGTCTCTATACCTCACACACACACACACTCAGAAAAGCATGTGTGTTACATTGTATCAAGTTTGTTACATTGTGTGGCTACAGTCACTACAGTAATTACACTTGTATTTCATGCATTAAAAAACACAATTTTTTGCTTATAATCCTTAAATTTTGTATAATTTGGCATTAAAGTTCAGCCCGAGTAGGCTGTTTTTTTAAGAAAGCTGCCATAAGATCAACAACATGAGTTTAGAGCTGAGAACTACTAGGTGATCGTACCTTTTACACTGTCATACCATTTAAAAGCAGGTTGAAGTATAAATAATTTGATAACTAATAGATAAATAGGTATATATATTTTTTATTATTATTATAAAAAAAAAAGAAAAAAAAAAGGATATATTTTCATTGTGGCCGCAGAGATCTTTGTCTTCCTAAACTTTGGGTGCATGTGGTCTTTGAGGGGAAAAGGTCCTCTCAGGAGAGTTTATACTATTTAAGATCAAAAACCTGTTCAATCCAGAGTCAGACCCCGATTTCATGAGCCGCTGAATGCCAAGACCTGTGCTGCGATCATTATTAGACAAACCCCTGCTGAGACACGAGCCCACCGCAGTGAAGATGAGCAGCTCTCAGTCCGAAGCGCTGTGTGTGTGTAATCTGCTCTCTTACACACACACACACATCCAGCCGCTTTTTGTTCAGGATCAGCTGTGAGCAGGTATTACAAAGCTGAACTTTCTGCTCTGTTTTAGCCTGTTTTGTTTGTTTATGTCAAGCTCATTTATGCTGCCAAACACTGCAAGGTCTAATAATAGTAAATCAGCTGTTTTTCAGTACATCAGACCTAAAAACAGTAATGTTTCTTAAAATGCAGCTGTCGCCTTCTCTCGTTCAGCGTAAGCCGGAGCGGCACTCGATTCAGTTTGATTCTTGGGGTCATTATTTTGATTTGATATTAGTGCTGCTCGGACGCTAGGCACCGCTGCGCACACAAGAACTCTGCACTTTCCAAACACAAATTAAAACGACACTGAAAACACTAAATATTAATTTACACACTTAAAGCAACCGTTATCTTGAAACATCAGTTTGAACATCATTCTGGCTGTACACTAATAACGGCATGTGTGCAGCTATCAACCATCATTATGACAGATATATATTTTTGATAGTTAACATTTGTGTAAAATTTCATTTATTTTTATTTTCAAACAAATAAAGTAAACTAGCTGGCACCAAATTCAGCACAGAGAACGCTGACTTTACTGGTATTGGTACCAACTACTGAAATGTTGGTACGGTGACAACGCTAGTCTCCACAAAACAGAGCATTTAGAAAGATATAAAACACACTGTTGCTGATTTTCCTGATTGTATCAGAGTGAGCAGCACTGGTGATAAACGCTGAATAAACTCACAGCATCTCCGCTCATCTTCAACACGTCGCTCCATCTCTGGAGTTCACACAGGGAAAGAGTCATAACCACTTTGCAACAGGAAGGACTGCTGATTCGTTTCACTGATTCACTGAGCCATTCATAAAACAGTCATTTGATTCGCTCCTGAAGGATTCAGCCGTTTTGAAAGAGTCGTTTGATTGACTGCCACCTGCTGGCGGTTTTAAGTTTCCCATCTAAAAGTAGGCATATTACATTCTTTTCCAACATATTTCTATATTCAGAGTTTCATATTTAAAACATTAATCTCATAACATTACTGTATCTATGCAATTATAAATACAGTCTAAATGTATAAATGCCGCATCTAAATGTCACTTCATGCAGCTTCTGTGCAGTGCTACAATGAGTTTTGTTTCATTCACATTAATGAAGTAATCAGAGGAAAATCTTGTCTATTTTCATTTACATCTATTTATTTATGCAATTTTGATTCATTTTGCAGAATTAAATGTTAAATTAACACAATACTGCACGGTATCGTGATACTTCAGCTGGTATAGTATCGTAAGACATTTTTATGGTATCGTGACAACCCTAGTAGAATGTACTTCTCAAATAATAACAATAGTTTATTAAAACAATGTGTTATTAAGCACTAGTGAGATTACTAGGGTTGGGGATCTTTTGAATTTGATCAATTCCGATTCCCAGTTTCAATTCCAATGCGATTAAATAATGATATCAGACATTTATCCTGCGTCTCTTTTTTGCAAACCATTTATTGGAGCTGAATACCATGAACAAAAATCAACAGGCTACATAAAAACTGGACTCTTTAAGAGCTGTTTGTGTGCAAAATAGAACTGCATGATTCTGGATAAATAGAGGGGTTTTTTTGTTTTTTATTTTTCAGGAAGTTGTGGTTCTCATGATTCTGAAGAAAAAACACTAACTAAGCAAAATCACATGTAATTTATGAATGAATGATTCAATGACTCACTCAAGATGTACTTGTGTCATTACTGGATGAATCAGCGTTCTTGAACGAATCTCTTGTATGATTCAAAGACAAATACACTTTAACAGCCGCTTTCACCACCTACTGGCGTAACAATGTAATGGATAAATCTTCATTTGAAGTCTCAAATTACTTTCAAAAGGTGATTTACTCTATTTGAATCGCTACTGTACACATCAGAGTTTATATCTGAACTATAAACTTTTATCCAAGTTCTTCTGTGATTTGAATGTTTGTAACAGAATAATGGTGATACTGTGTGGTTGAAAAGACTGAAGCGGTTTCATTCGTGACAGATGACAGCTGCTCTTCAGGTCAACGGCAGCGCAAACGCAGTTTTTAATGTTCAAATCACACTGACTGGTGTGATCATCAGTGTTGGGAAACTTACTTTTAAAAGTAATGCATTGCAATATTGCGTTACTCCCTAAAAAAGTAACTAATTACGTTACTTACTTTTTATGGAAATAATGCGTTGCATTACTTTTGAGTTACTTTTGTGTAACTTTTTAAATCTGAGCAGGGCTTGATTGTTTATTTTTAATATAAGAAGTTGTATTTATAGCAAATGTAAAAGCCCTTTCACACCAAAAAGTGTAATGAATAAACCTCAGGCTGAAGGAAAAGTATTGACATCTGTACAGTAGAGCGCAGGAGAAGAAGGTTCAACACTCTTCAGCAATAACAAAACAATGAAGCACAATTGTTAGTTCATCTAAAGTCATGTTTGCTTATTAGTATGGTTGAACTGGATCAAAGATCAGCAGCAAAGACTGGTTAATAAAATGAGATTAGATACGTGTGTTATTTAACACATTTGCGTCATATTCTGAGTTTGCATTTCACTGTTTTAATTCATTTTGTTGAATACTAAATCTGTTTTTTTGCAAATGAGATGAATTAATGCACAATCACATTTAGTCTGGAACTACAGTAACATGTTCACACAGCGCACACTTCCGATTTCTCCCAACAGATTTCTCTAACTCAGATATTTTCTTTTAAATTAAAAAGTAATGCATTACTTTACTAGTTACTTGGAAAAAGTAATCTGATTACGTAACTCGCGTTACTTGTAATGCGTTCCCCCGACACTGGCGATCACACGCTGCACGCACGAACCAAGTGATCACAACATTGATCGCACAGCTAAAAGGTTGAGGAATGAAACAAATCACTGCAATTTAGGAATAGAATCACGTTAGTGTTTGAATCGTGTTCACGATCTTTAACAATCGTCACTTTCTTATGTTTATATCTTTGTTGACATGTACTTAGATTTACATAGCTTTGTCTAGCCGCGCTCGCAAGAGCTTGCATGAGTTATCAGTGAAGGAGCAGCCACAGCTCGTGTTTCTTGTCCATTACCTACTAGAGCAGAAAACATCTCCAACGTTGTGATTTGATCCATTGTTTTGATTAAAATGCTTTGTCATGTTGGTGGTGACATCTCTCTTACAACATGCTTAGCTATCACAGATATTATACTTAGCTTTTTTGGCTTCTGATCGAAAATGTAGCCAAACTTTGGAGCGCTTAAATTAGGGCTGGACCAGAATATTCGATTAATCTAATATTCATTCGGTAGGTTGGCATTCGATTTTCAATTTTTAGATTTGAATATTCTTTTCTTTCTTTTTTTCCCCCTCGAACACCTGGCATCCCCCACGAAATGGTTCTCTTTCAAGCTTGAACATGAATCGCCCGTGAGTGAACGTCATGAATGTCATGATTCAGTTCATCTGGAAGAGAAGGCAAAAATGCCGAAGACCTCAGCTGTGTGGAAGCACTTTAAATTGAGTGAGGACAAGACGAAGCTGGTGTGCCAAATATGATTTGAAACTGGCCTACCACAACAGTATCAAGTTTGAAAAATCCCCTGAATTCTGTAAGTAGCACGCCTATAGTATATTGTTGGTGTTAAATATACGAGTTGCTTTTATCCGCCATGTTAATCAGTAATTTTAGACATGATAAAAACGTGCACTTAATTTGCTTGGAAAATACTTGTGAATACGGCAGTCATCATTTTATTTTATTTAAACTGTTCATTAATTAAAATGCGTGTTGCCGTTATTGAAAGTATGCTACCATGTTCTTTATTTATTACAGTTCGTTGAACTTTTTCGTTCTTCTTTTATTTAAATAGCCTACCCTTTACGGTGTCAGTGATTACATGTGCTGCTAATTTCTGATTTGGGAGTGATTTGTTTGTTAGAAAAATGTTAGGCTGCCTTATTAAAAGTATTGCTCTTAACAGACCTGCGTGTTTGCTCCCTCCGAAGCTGCAAATATTCGGTGTTGATTACTACCGAAGCTTCGAAGCTCAAAAAATGGTATTTGGACCAGTCCTAGCTTAAATTAGCGAGCAAGGTCCTGGCAGATCGCTAGGTTGGGTCCTCGTAGATGAAGAAGCATAGGAAATGATAGGCGGAACCAAAATATTAATTTGACAAGTATCCGATTCCTAACCTTAAGTATCCAATTCTGGAATTGGAATTGATTTTCGATTCCCACCATATTAGATAATAAATTTGCACTAATATATAATAATTATGTATTTATAATAATTTTAATTATATTTTTATAAAGCTTGCTGCGATTGGATGGGAGGTGCACTACAACGTTTCCTTCGTTACCTGAAAACAGGCTAGACTAATCAATTCTTGGGATTTAAGAATCAATATTGTTTCATAAAATGAGAATTGATTAAAATTGAGAAATCAGTATTTTTTACCCATCCATTGGTAAAACATTTCTGCCAAAACAATGGATCAAATCACAACGTTGGAGATGTTTTCTGCTCTAGTAGGTAATGGACAAGAAACACGAGCTGTGGCTGCTCCTTCACTGATAACTCTTGCGAGCGCGGCTTGACAAAGCTATGCAAGTACGTCAAAGACATAAACATAAGAAAGTGACTCGAAATGTTATAGCATTAGAACAAGACACTTCCTTTTGCTTTAAACCACTTTCAGGTTCCTTCTCCAGCATGTGTTGTGAATTGCTCTGTTTGAAGACGAAAGGCTTCAGCGTCTTTGCTGATTACAGTTCGCTTTCAAAGACCTTCCCTCTCTATCTCTTCTCTACTTAGAAAACAATCATGATCACAGTTAAGTTTGCCATGATTAAAGGAATAGTTTACCTGAAAATTAAAATTATGTCAGCATTTACAAATGCCAACAGTTACAGCGCTTGCCTTTCTAGAGCACTTGTTGGCCGATGCCAGGAATCAAAAAATGCCAAATATCAGCCAATATATCACTCAGAGACTTGCTGTGCTACGGTATGATTAACACAACACGCTTTTGTGCTGCTGCTTAGAAAAAAGTTAAACACTGCAATGAAGCAGCAGCTCTCACATTCAACAGGTGCACAAAAACAGTGAAGAAACTAGGAAACGAAGCAGAAACTCTGACGCCAGCAGGACGTTTGAATAAATCATTCACACAGAAACACGAGGCGCGAGATCTAGAGACATGTTATTCAAAAATGCAGCTTTTTGTAACGCGAGCGCATGTGTTTTTGCAGAGATTTTCGGTCATGTCCACTGACTGCATTCTGAAGGGATGCTTCTCATGCACTCATTTTCTTGTGAACCGATGGAAGAAATGCATTCGCATGCATCCTTTCGGCACAGATGAAATACCGCCAATACCATAAAACACCAGAGTAAAAGAATCTCGGTGTCATCCTGCATTCTCACATACACAAGAAATTAATTAATACAGGTTTGGGACAACATGTGAGTGAATAAATAATGACAAATTAAATTTTAGGGTGAACTATCCCTTTAATGACAGTCCGCTGCATGTTTAATGCTGTCCCTTTAAGAGCTGCATGCATCTAATATACAGACACGCATCCATTTCTGTTTACTTTCCAACTGAGTCTATATGCAAACCTTGTGTGTTTTGACAGTATTAGCGCAAAAGATAACTTAGTTCAGTAATCAGGCGCTGTTTGACAGGGTTTTAGTGAGCGGGGTTTTAATGAAACATTTAACCAGCAAGGTTTGAATGCAAATAATGTACTTTTTCAATCGCGAACAAGGTCAGTGTCCCGTCAGAGTAACTCTACCGCTGTATGTGGTGTTGTACAGTATTCGGAGTCGGCGGTGCCAGAACTGCAGCGGACAGAATGTGTGCTGTAGCGCGATACTACGAGATTTCTTCAAAAGCAGATCAAAAATCGTCAAATCGAACACCCCTACTTCACAGGCATTACTGGCTTGTACTTTTACATCCATAATATTATAAATTGACAGATTATTGCTGGTCTGTGGTTTTACAGTGCTGTAATTTTGAAAGATTTCATATTATTTTAAGCGGAGCTTAAAGGGTGCACGACTATGAAAATCACAGCTACAGCACGACATCAATAAGAAAAAGTATAATTTCATAGATATTTTAATATGAACAACTATTATTAACAATATGTATGAACTTAATACATGACTTAGACTATTTATTTCGCACAAATCCCATTTTAATAAATATTACATGAAATGTATTAAATTGTTGCTGCTCCAATTAAGCTCAGTGTCTCTCTTTAAGCTCTTCCACACTGAACGTCTGTAAATACTTCATAAACAGACTTTACATATAATCTGATGGTTGTCACTTTAAGTTAATCAGTTTTCTATGGATTCTCTCAAGTGTCGACTCAGATCTGCAGACTGGCTCTGATCTTTGGCTTCTCCAGACTGTAAATCTGAGGAAAATCATGCAGTGTATTCAAGAGACTAGAAATAAGATGACATCCATTTAAATAGAGGTTTCATATTGAGTTGCTTCATAATGTTGCTTGAGTTTAGTGTTGTGTTTTTGTTTGTTTGTTTTTTGTGATTGACTTTGTACCTTTAAAAAATTGTCCTTGAAATAAACAAGATTTTTTAATAAAATATGATGTGAGCTTAATGTGCTTAAAGAAGACAGAAATGAACCCATTAAGCACAGCCAGACTCTTTGAATTTAATGATGTATATCTTAATTGAAATGCTTTTGTCATTTAAAATTAAATATTTTTGTGTGAGAGATTAATATTTTATTTTAACATAACTGTTTGTACTGAAACCAATATCTTGTGCATTAAAAATGTCTCAATGTAGATTTTGGTGAGCTTAATAGGTACGTTTATTTATAGTTATTTTCAAATCTTCAATGTACTGACATTATAAAATAACTTTATTATTGTTTATTTAATTCTAACAAATAAGTTCTTGTTAAAAACTAACCAAAATTAAAAATACTTTGCTTATTTCTGCACAGGAGAGACTTGGTGTTGTTTCCAAACAATAGGAAATATATCGGTATCGGCCAAGATGAGTTGAAAAATATCAGTGCATCCCTATTCTCACGTATAATTCTCATGCTATAGTGTTTGCTCATTTATAGTCTACTAAATGTATCTACTGTTCTACAGTATCTATGTTTTTCAAACAAATAGCTAGAAACTAGCCCAGAAATTAATTTAACTAGCCCAAAGAAACAAATTTTTTAACTTTTTTTTTTTAAATGTAGAACATCAGATAAGTGTAAATGTCAATCAACAAACATCAATGAAAGAATTGTATTTTACTATTTACAGGGTATCTGCAGAATTTTTAAAAATCATTTAAGGTAATTTATGAACCTTTTTAAGAGCTGCACAAGTAAAATGAACACTGTATGAGTGGGGTTGGACAATGTCTATGGTAACATTTTAAGCCATAAAATGACATGATTTACAGTTTAGATACAAGTTTTCACACAGGAAAAAAAAATATATAAAAATGGTATTTCCGCTTTTAAACCATTTCTATGAAAAGGGACAAGTCAAACATATTATATTAATATAAAACATAAATATTACTGTCTTAATTGTTTAGATTTTTAGAAGGCACATTAACTTTCACATTTACAACTCTGTGTTTGCTGTAGGGCTGTGCAATTAATCGTATTCGATTATTATGGAGCGGCAGTTAATACACCGAGCCGTAGCTCACTGACAAGCTAGGCAATATCACGCTCGTAATCGAAGACGAAGCTGGGCTGAACTACGGCTCGGTGTATTAACTGCTGCTCCATCTGAAAGCAGGTGATGGCGATTTACTGCCAATCACGAAACCGGCTTTACTGACGAGATGCGCATGATAATCAAATACGATTAATTGCACAGCCCTAGTTTGCTGCATAAAAACATGGGTCATATTCGCATTGATCTGAACGTAAGATGCACTGAACATTAGCTGGAGGACCCGCGGGAGCCCTGTATTTAAGTTAGGCGTCGGGCAGGGCGTGATACATTTAGCCCGACTGGAAAACACAATAGCCCCGGGACATCGGGCCAGCGATTTTGCGAGCCCTGCTGGCACGCTAATAATGCCGTTTCGCTCACTTCACGTGTACAGTGTATTTGTAACAGTTCTGTTTTTATTAGAGCTGAGACTAGAGCTGGCTGGTATATGGACCTTCTAAGGTATACCAACATTTTCAATAACACAGGATAAGACAATACTGTTCAGGACTATGTCATTTGAGTGACATGAGACACGCTTTACATTAAGCGCTTTAAAGGTGCTGTATGTAGGATGGACACCTAGCGGTTGAACTAGGTATTGCAGTCCAAATTCAAAATATTGGAGAGGGTTTTTTTCACCCGGCCCCTCCTCCTCAGACTGGACGCACACGCTGGAACGGCACCAACGACACCAACAGGAACGGGTTTCACAAACCAGAACAAACACAGATATTATCAAAGGAGAATAACTGACTGTAGCATTGTTTTTCAGATAAACAAGTATGTTAACTTAGCATGTTTCTTAAATATCTGCAAACATATTACGGTATTTTTATGCTTTAGTAGAGTCAAAATCCTACATACAGCACCTTTAAACAAACTCATAAGAACATCAGGTGCTCTGACAGGTGCGTTTTCCTCAGTTTCATCTGTAAATGTCAGGAAGTCACAAGTATTTCTTGGCAGCAAGAGTCTCTGAATGCAGAGATGGAGCAGCATCTTCAACACAAGCACATTCACAAACGTCTAACGAGAAGCACTCGTCAACAAAACACAACCTTCAGAGGCTCCCTCACAACAAACGGTACATGTTGAAACATGAAAATGAAGAAATTTAGACACCCATAAAAATTTGCATTGTAATCTTCCACGTTTACAGAAAAATATTACAATAGTAATTTTATTTCTTAAGTTATTTTACTTTAGTAGTAGTAGTATTATTCAGTGCTCGTCAATAAGGACCTGTCCCCATTGGGCCAGTGCTGCATTTTCACCAAAGTTTTATCGTTTGCACGTCTCGCCGTTTTTAATCGTTGAGGTGCAAGATTTCGTTACTGGCGTATCGTTCTGTCGGCACACACCGAAGCTCTTCTCAGACAGCGCACCAGTTTCCATTTGCATCAGGTCAAGTCACCTTTATTTATATAGCGCTTTAACAATACAGATTGTGTCAAAGCACTTAACAGTATCAAATTGGAGGACAGAGTGTCAGTAATGTATAATGATAAGACTAAACACTCAATTTTCAGTGAAAGGCATTTCATTATTGAATTCAGAGATGTCATTGTCTAGCTCAGTTTAGTTTAAATAGTATCTGTGCAATCAAATCAGCGATAATCGCTAGAAATGAAGTGTCTGAGCAAGCCAGAGGCGACAGCGGCAAGGAACCGAAACTCCCTCCGAGACAGAATGGAGCGTGAATGGCGTCTTAACGTGACTGAACGGACAAATGCACACAAAAGTATGTCAGAAGTATTACTTCAGTGTTTTTAATAAGCATAAATCTATAGTTAATTCATATAGTGAAGACTATGCAGTATTATTTTACATCTGATTACTTAATTTTGATAGTGTATCTATCTAAATATTATTGTTTGAGCTATCTGAAAGATATAAACAATGACAGGCCGTTCCTCTTTCAGACGAACACAGAGTTATATTCCACATCGTCCTGCCTGCTCCAATCTGTGTAACGGCAGCGGTACACTCGCATGCTAGTAACCTGCTGTCAGTCAAGCTGTCATTTAAAATACGAACAGCATTGGTAATGTTATTGTTTTAGCGATTATGCAAACAAAAAGTCAGTTTATTTGTTGTTTGTTTATTTTTAATATAAAACTTGAAGGGATTTGTGTGTCGGTTCTTTTTGAACATCTCCAGCACATTTGAACAATACCGTGATAATACTGAGAACTGGGATAATTTTGGTCACTATAATCCTGATAAGAAATTTTCATACCGTTACATCCCTAATCAACATAAAAAGAAGAGAGCAGTGTGTATCTATAATAGGCATGAGCGGTACACTGGAAAAATACCAGTATATATTATAGTTCAAACGGTACGATATCATAATTTTGCTCAATTCTGCATTTCATACGCTGCTGTTGTGAAGTGCACCTGTAGGTGGCAGTGCTTCCCAAATAGCTGCGCAACCGGTGAATGTGACAACAGAACAACGCGATAAAGGTGAAATTAATTCATTTTAGTATCAATAATATGAAGAGAATGTTTCTAATACGAGGCAGCCGAGAGAGAGAGATTTATATTTAATGATTTTTCTTTGGTCCTCTGAAATCAATCTGAGAGCGAGAAATAATAACCTGATTTTGAATATTACTTTGACTGTAAGAATAACACTTTACAATAAAGCAACACTGCTTGCATTAATTGCGTTACTTCAGTTGTGTTTTTTGCTTCTTCAAACTCAGTCAAACTGTAACGTATATGTTCCCGGGAGGATTTTGTTACAGTTTGATACAAAGGTATTAAAATAAGAATCTGTTTTTATTATTATTATTATTATAGTGAGTGTTCAATTCACTTATCTTTTGAGGCTGGTTATTTGTCACCTGTATCGATACCGAGGCATTACATTCTGGTATCGTACGAAGCCAAAATTACGGTATGGAGCCATCCCTAGTCTATAATGCAGATTACAGACAGAAAGCAAACGGCAAACACTTCCTGAAACAGAGCAAACACTAAACACTGCATTCATGCCTGTGTGCGAAACACAGGACCGCTTTCACTCCTAATACTGCCGTTTTGTTTCATTTTGAAGGCTTTTTCAGGTTAAATCACACAACGCCACATTTTGAGTGCAGGATTTAGATTTGTTTGTGTTGCCCGTACACACGTTCACCCTGCAATACTAGCTTTCTGATCAGTATATACTTACTGCGGTTCTGAAGGGTGTGAGATTTAAGTGTTGGTCTGCTGCGCTCAAACAATGAGATTTGTCTGATTGTTTATGTTGCTTGAAATGTATGGTAAACTGCATTATGGGATACGATATCACGGCTGTGTGCTCTGTTGTGAATGCACATTTGGGCAAATCTAGCAGGCCATCCAGTTATTACATGCAATTCTGAAAACAACTGCATACCAGACACAGAAACAGAAAGTACTCCTCCATCAGATCCACGACGCACTCGTGACATGTGATTACTGCATTATTATAAAAGCAGCTTAGGTGTGTGAAACAACGGTTCTGATTAAAGTCTCTAGATTTGTTTTCATCTGCCAATAATAAATCAGATGTATTTGTATAACGTTACAGGTTTCTGGACTCGTGAACGCGCCTGACCCTTACAGCTTTATATCCTGGGATCTCTGTTCAGACATTCTTCTTCAGCTATTCATGATTGGCGGAGCTTCGGAGGCCTGATAACCACCATACTTTTATTTCCTTTATGAACCAACTGTCAGATCAAAAACAACACCCAACGCCAGCGACTGACCCGACCGCGCGAGCGTTCAGAGCGGTCAGAGGAACTGGAAAAACCCCAACCTCAGCCTCCGGAGCGGTTTTACCCCAAACTCACGGAGAGCTCGAGAACGGCACCGGCCGCGTCGACTAGACGTTTAGCGTCAACAAACTGGGCAGAAGAAAGATCGCGACAGCGCGAGCGAACCGACGCGACCGGAGTCACCGGATGCGGGAGCGCGACGCGCTGGAGACGCGTTACTGCTTTTTCATCGCGTTCTCCGCCAGCGAGGCGACGGCGGGCGCGCTCTGGCGATCATAAACGAGCAGAAACGCCAAAAGCCCAGTCCAGCCGCGCTGCTCGGCGGCGCTCTCTCGGAAGGCCTGATCTGAAGCGCTTTTCTCACCGTGTCAGCGCCGCTCCCGGGCCGCTCGCGCCGCGGATCTGCGGACAGAACCAGGCCCAACTCCGCTCGCGAATCCCGCGCCGCCGCCGCTGCTTCGCTCTCTTCTGACAGCTCTTCTGCGTTTCCCCCTCTGCTCCCCCTTATTTTCTCTCTTCCTTTCTCACTTCCAACAGATAAGAATCAAAATAGTGTCACACAATATGGCGGCCGTACAAGTGAGCGCCTCTCGCGAGACTCTGCGAGACCTCGGGCGTCGCGAGGAACGCGAACTTGCGAACCGCACTATGGAGAAGTCGTAGCTCATGAATATTAATTTGGTCGTGCTCGAGCTGCTACGTGACCTTATTAGAACGCCCACACAGGTGCTTAATATTAATGAGCACATGCTTAAAATAGGTAAGCGTGAACAGAGTTATGCTCTACATAGACGGGTCTTGTTTTGTAATTTAGCAGGATCATACGATTAAATTGCGCTTTCAACGAACTGGATATTTTCATTCACCACGGATAAAATTGCAGCGAATTAAATTATTAATTTAATTAATAATTACAGCGAATTATTTCTATCTGAAATAGTTCAGAGACTGCCTCCTCGGAGAGCAAACCTTTAGCACTCTCAAGTTATGAAATGTATAAGACAGTAATAATAATAAAAGGTTTTTCAATTCTTATATTCAAAGCATGAATCAAGCTCTAAACATCGTGGTGGCTCAGCTGCCGATGCTGATGAAATGATTTGTTTGTATGGTGTGGAAATGATGCAGGTGATGGCCAGCCTGCATTTCCATGTCACTATATGTGTTCATGTCACATAAAAACTACATTTTATGGAGTAACTCCCAAAAAAGTGTGCTTAATGGCAGGACAAAAGAAGGTGTCCGGTAGTGACGTTCCTTAAAGTTACACACAGATTTTCAGACTTGAACTTATTTACCTCAATATGATGGGCACATCTACTCACCATGTAGCTATGAGAGAGAGTGAACCAGGAATATTTCCTGATCATGAATGTAGGAGTGTAGTTAAAATCAGTCTCCGTCAGTCTCAGCCAATAGACTAAAACTGCATTGTTCCGGTAGTGACATGAAAGTCATGCAGGACACTTTTTTTTTCACACAAAGTTTCATAATTTACAAAGAATCTATAAACTTTTTTTTTTTTTTTGAACTTCACTTATATAATTTTTTATTTTTTTTATTTTTTTTTAACAACAATGGAATAAAATGCAGCCAAAAATTGCAGCCACCTCCCAATAAAAGTAGGCCTATAAATAATGATTTTGAAATAATGTTAAGCTTACTGATATTTGAAATGTTATTGTGGGTTTCAATAGATAATAGAAGGATCTTAGTAAACATCTAAAATTTGAATTCTTCAATGCTTTTTAAATGTGTTTTTTGGTTTTGGAACAGCAGTTTGCACCAGTTCTGTAGAATGGCCCACTAATTTAGACTAGGGAACACATATTCATTATGAAGAGTACTAAGAGCTGTCCCTCAATAAACTGCTTATTGATAGTAAATAAGGTAGTTGTTGTTATGGGACCTAGAACATGGGAAAGCAGAATAACGCATTGATATGCTTTATAAGTACTAATAAACAGCCAATATGCTAGTAATATGCATGCTACTAAGCAAGTGAATGGTTTTAGTGAATAGTGTTCCCGAACCTAAAGTGTTACCTATTACAGTACACTGTAAAAACCAGTTACGGAGGAAACCGACTGCCTTAATTTAATATAAAAAAAGTAAATAAATAAAAAACAATATTTATACTTTTTTAGTATTATGAGCTTATTTCATAACTATAAAATGAAACTATAACACTGCTCAAATACTTTGTGTCAGACTGTAAAAAAAATAAAAATAAAAAGATGTTAGACGTGTCTCCACCTCCTTCCACTGTAGAAAAATGAAGCCAAAATGTCCAGGTCTGGCCGCTGTCATCTTGTGCTGATTCTGTACAGTAGAGATCGTGGGGCGGAGTCACTGGATTAAAGCCCCGCTCACACAATCATGACGCCACACCCTGTTTATCACATCAAATAACTAATTAAAAGCAAACCCATTAGAAAAATGAACACTTGGACATACATCAATGTGAGAAGAGCTACCTGAAATGATTTTTTTTTTGGCCCATGTCCCATTTGTTTACAGGGTTTACATCTATACTGCAGCCAGACAGCAGGGGGCAACTGATCTGTTCTGGCTTTCAGTTCCAACCGCAGCCATGTCAGATTGTGTAAAGGGCTTAATAATTTATCATTTAAAAAAACCCTAAAAATAATGTATTTATTAATTTGTCATATTTGTATATTATTGTATATTAAAAGACCATCCCTGCACAGCAAAATAAATCAAATCTGTTCAGAGTACATTTCATCCCACACTACAGAGTGTTAGAGTAACACTGAGCAGAGTTGAAGTTAATCAGATAATTAAGTGACTAATAAAATGATGATTGTGCATTACGTTAGTGATGAACAGCTGCTGTTAACAACCAGAATCACTGAAGAAAAGTGAAACACAAGAACTACAACTGACTTCAGCCGCAGCCTTTGTCCTAGTTAGTCTACACGTACACGGGACTTCTCCCTTCTTTGGACAAAAAAATCTCTGTCCACGTGAAAACGCAAAAACGTGCAATGAAGTGCTGTCAAGAGCATGCCAAACCAGCAGGTGGCGATATAACCCTAACTGTAAAGCCATGTTGGCCAATCAGAAGCCTGAAGAACAGACTATTACCGGTTCTGGTAGGTAAAGGTGGGGCTCATCTTAATTACTTATAATCACTGGTGGATATTAATATTCTGAATTTGCAAAGTAACTACCGAGTTATCTATGGAAGCCCGTTTCCGCCACTGAATACAAAATTAAAAAAAGGTTATTGCACACAATAACCTGACTTTTTTTTCACAGAATTGTGTGATATAAACTCACAATTACGATTTATAAAGTCAGAATTGTGAGCTAAAAAGTCACAATTACCGTTTTAATTTTTTATTTAGTGGCAGAAACGGGCTTCCATAGTTATCAAATAAATATCCTGGAGTAAAAAGTACAATATTTGCCTCAAAAACCTAAAAAATAAATAAATAAATAAAATAAAATAAAATTTCCAAAAATGGTGAACTGCAGGGCAGCATAGGGTACCTAACATTTACCATTAATGGAAATAAGATTTTTTTTTTCTTTCTAATATATAAAAGCAGTCAATGACTGGCAGAAGTGGCTGCCAAACAAAAACTGTAAAATTCAGGTAAAATATCCTAATTTATATCCTAATTTTATTATATCCTAATAAAAACACTGTTACTACAGGTATTTCCTGGATCATTAATTGTGAAAATTCTTCATAGTAGAACTAAAAAATTTGGTGACGCTGCTTTTAGCCGTTATTCTCTCCGCCTCTGGACCAACCGTCATAAGAAGTGCTGAAAGTATTAATAGTTTTAAGTCTAAATTAAAAACTTTTTTTCAGTCTGGCCTTCCTGTAATCTTAGTATATTGTATATATTATGTTTATTTATTTTTTCCCTTTAATTATATATATTTTAAATTCTGTTCTTGTGTTTTAATGGGTTTATTTCTATTTTGTATTTGATGCATTTTATTGTTTTTAATTTTGATTCCTTCTACTTTGAACTGCATTAACTTGTTTGGAAAAGTGCTATATAAGGCAAGGTAAGGCAAGTTTATTTATATAGCACATTTCATACACAGTGGTAATTCAAAGTGCTTTACATAAAAGGAAATGAAATAGTCATATAAAAAAAGTCACAACAATAAAAACAAGGAATAAAAAAATTATAATAATAAAAACAAGATATAATTTTTTTTTTTTTTTTAAACAATAGTGCAATCAGTTGGGACGTAGCACAGTGCTCATTCAACAAATGCACAGCTAAACAGATGAGTTTTGAGTCTGGATTTAAAAGTGGCTAATGTTTTAGCACATCTGATCTCTTCTGGAAGCTGGTTCCAACTGCGGGAGGCATAATAGCTAAAAGCAGACTCCCCTTGTTTTGTGTGAACCCTTGGTATTTCTAACTGACTCGATCCTAATGATCTGAGTGGTCTGTTAGGTTTATATTCAGTGAGCATATCTCCAATGTATTTAGGTCCTAGGCCATTTAGAGATTTATAAACGAGTAAAAGTACTTTAAAATCAATCCTAAATGTAACTGGAAGCCAGTGTAAGGACCTGAGGACTGGTGTAATATGCTCAAATTTTCTGGTTCTAGTCAGAATCCTGGCAGCAGCGTTCTGGATGAGCTGCAGCTGTCTAATGGTCTTCTTTGGAAGGCCGGTGAGGAGACCATTACAATAATCCACCCTGCTGGTGATAAAGGCATGAACAAGTTTCTCCAAGTCTTGACTGGAAACAAAACATCTAATTCTTGCAATGTTTTTGAGATGATAGTATGCTGATTTAATTACTGCTTTGACATGACTACTAAAACTAAGGTCTGTCTCCAGAATCACCCCAAGATTTTTGACTTGGTTTTAGTTGATTGACCCCTAGAGTCAAGGTATGCATTCATCTTGAGAACTTCATCTTTGTTTCCAAATGCAATGACTTCAGTTTTCTCCTTATTTAACTGAAGAAAGTTCTGGGACATCCAACAGTTTATTTCATCAATGCATTGGCAGAGGGAGTCAATGGGGCTGTAGTCATTTGGATATAAGGCTAGGCAAATCTGGGTATCATCAGCATAGCTGTGATAGGCAATTTGGTTCTTTCTCATTATTTGACTTAGTGGGAGCATATACAGGCTAAACAAGAGCGGTGCAAGAATTGAGCCTTGTGGGACTCCGCATATCATGGACGTCCACTTAGACTTATGCTCTCCTATACTCACATAATAACCTCTCCCTTCTAAGCATGACCTGAACCATTTGAGTACCATCCCAGAAAGCCCGATCCAGTTTTCCAGTCTCTCTAGAAGTATGTTATGATCAACAGTGTCAAACGCAGCACTAAGATCTAGTAGTACCAGCACTGATATTTTGCCTGAATCAGAATTGAAGCGAATATCATTTATTATCTTAATAAGCGTTGTCTCTGTGCTGTGATGCGCTCGGAAACCAGATTGAAAATTGTCCATTATTATAAATAAACATTTGCTTGCTTGCTATCACTGCATCAGCAACTACACAGTTACTGCCTTTAAATAAAGCAACATGCAGCATAACACCAATGTTTCTTGGTCTTCTCCTGGACTGAAGCACAGACTCTACTCTTCAGCACAATGTTAAACCACAAAACACAGACAACACAAACCCTTTAAATCATTAAACATTAAACAGAACATTAAACACTCATCTTCACTCATTATAAACCAGTTTGACTTCATTTCTTTCATACAAAACTTCTCATTGAGAATTAACAGAGGTTTAGATGTTGATGTTTTATTGAAATTAATAAAGTTTGAAGTCACTGGAGAAAAGTGTTTCCTTTTCTTGCAGGGCTCTTGACCCTTGACTTTTTAACATCAGTTTTTCTCTGGCTGCAGTAACTGTGTGTTTCTAAAACACATTTATTAGTGCAAAACTTGCAAGAGAAAAATCTGATCAGATGAAGTTGGTTATTTATTGATGATGGTTCAATCCTCATATAATGTGTGAGGAGTGCTGAAGTTTGGTATCATACTGTATCGTGTACCTTGTCAGTGTCATGCGCTTGCCCCTTTGTTGTGATAAACAGTAAAGCGTGTTCCAGTGTCAGCAAAAGACAGTGTAAAGAATTACACTTTGAGAGAAACAGTCAATCAGCGGAATTTAAAATCAGCTCCTTTGTCAGATGGGTATAAAAAAGGCACACGGCAGCCGTCGTGTGAAGACCGACGAGTGTAAAGACCATCAACTCTATGGAATGCCAATCCTGCCATAATTAGAAATAAATAATAAATAAATTTCCACATTTATTTATTTCTACATTTCTTGGTCCGTAGGGTAATGAGGAGGGTGTGTTTTACCTCAGGAATAGCAATCGAGCCAGAGTAGGCAGGGGTAAGCTTTGAGGCCACAGTGACACCTTGTGGTGCCCAAACGAAGTGCAAGAAGTGTAGCCTACATGACGTGCCTGTTGATAGTGTGTGTGATGAATGACTTAGATGGGCAATATGGCCAAAATCCTATATCACGGGTCAGTGGCGCAACTACAGACAGTGCAGCCGCACGAAGTGACTATGTTAATATACATATAAATATTAATATATGTATATTAACATATAATATACATATAGCTCATCAAACAACAGTGGTAAGTGGTAAGTTAAGTTGGTAAGTTGGTATCATTCATCAATCACGGTGAGTAATGGCTTCTTCTCCTGCTACTGCTGTTTGCCACATGTATAGTTTATCTGTCTCTGTCAGCAGCGAGGGATTCACATGTGATAAATGCAGGGAAATAGTTAGGCTGACAGAGAAGGTTTTAGAGCTAGAGACACGCATCCAAACTTTAGTTGAGGATAGTAAGAATGTGAGGGCTGTAGATACTGCTTTGGATGCGACTAGCTCAGGGAGTCCTGTACATTGTTCGGTTTCGGTTGAGCCCGTGCAGCAGGGCAACTGGGTGACAGTGAGGCGGCATAGTCGCGGGTCAAATCACCACTCTTCCGTTCCGATCAGAACATCAAACAGGTTCTCCCCACTCAGTCATGCACCCGCTGAGAAACCTGATGAAAGTGCTCTAGTTATTGGCGATTCTCTTGTACGGAACGTGAAAATAGAGACACCAGCCACCATAGTCCATTGTTTACCAGGAGCTAGAGAACCTGACATCTTGGCAAATTTAAAAGTGCTGACTAATGCTAAACGTAAATTCAGTAAGATTGTTATCCACGTCGGCGCTAATGATGTTCGACTTCGCCAGTCGGAGATCACCAAAAATAATGTTAAAGAGGTGTGTGAACTTGCAAGTACGATGTCAGACACTGTAATATGCTCTGGTCCGCTCCCTGCTTACCGTGGTGATGAGATTCATAGCAGACTGTCGTCACTTAATGGCTGGATGTCTAAGTGGTGCCCGCAAAATAACATAGGCTTTATAGACAATTGGAAGAATTTTTGGGGCAGACCTGACCTGTTGAAAAGAGATGGTGTTCATCCCTCCTGGGGTGGTGCCGCTCTTCTCTCTAGAAATATGGCACATAGTCTTAGAGTTTGTACTTGACTAACTGGAGCCCAGGTCAGGAAGCAGACAGACTGGCTAAACCGATCGTCTGCTAGCCGCCTCACGTCACCAAAGTCAGTTAACTCTCAGCACATAGAGACTCTTTCACCTAGATATCACTCTATAGAGACTGTGTCTGTTCCCCGAACTAGAAAATACAGAAAACATCCAAACCAAAGTAATAGTAACAATTTAATTGATGTTCAACAAATAAAAACTATATAATACAGATAAACACATGATATAGCTTGGCTTATTAAATATTAGATCCCTTTCTTCAAAAGCACTTTTTGTAAATGATATGTTCACTGACCATAAACTAGATGTGCTTTGTCTGACAGAAACCTGGCTAAAACAAGATGATTACATTACTTTAAACGAGTCTACACCCCAAGATTACTGTTACAAACATGAACCGTGTCCAAAAGGTAAAGGGGGAGGTGTTGCTACAATTTATAGCAATATTTTCAGTATCTCTCAGAGGTTGGGTTTCAAGTATAATTCGTTCGAAGTAATGGTGCTTCATATAACGTTATCCAAAGAAACAAGTGTTAATGATAAATCCCCTGTGATGTTTCAACTGGCTACTAGGGATGGGCGATATCTTATGGTTTGCGATATACCGTTAAAAATTCTCCCCATGATAAAAATTTGTCTTCCCGCGATAATAACGATAAAGTCTAGTTGTTAACATATAGTTGTTGAAGGTGGACTTGAAATTGAGGATTTTATCGCTAAATGAGGAGCAAGGTTATTTTCGTAAACAAAAAATAAAACTAAAACAAAAACGACTGATGAAAAAACAATTTCATAAACTGAAATAAAATAAAAATGTCAAAATATTTAATAAACGAAACGAAACTAACAACAGTTATTGATTAACTAACTGAAATAAAATAATAATTAACAAAAATAAATGATCGTTTTCGTAATCATTACGTTCTCACCCCTTGGCTGTGTGCGGTTTGGGAAATACATGTGAATGGCGCATCTCTGACGGAGAGACGCAAGCGGTTTACAGCAGAGTCCTGCACGGGTCCGGTTTGGTAAACGTGCACCAGCAGAACTTAACAGAACACCGACCCGTTACCCGACACCAGCTCTAATTTATTTCTGTACCAGAACCGTTTGACATAAAGACCGCGAGTCCCGAGCCGAACCGCACCCGCATTAATCTACAACATCAGGTAGGCAAACTTATTAATTTTCTCATATAACACAAGCAATCAAACCATCATTAGGCAAGTTGGTGTTTTGAAGAAAAACAGATACGCAACATGATAATTAACAGAAGAAGAAAAAAATGAGTGCACCTTTCTGTAAACAATACAAAACGTGCCAGAACATCTTGTGATCACTGCCAAACTTTTGAACAAATAAATATGCAAAGGCTAAATCACATCACACGCTTATAATTCTTCATAAATAAAGAAAATAACATATTCAAATGTGAGCCTTTAAATAGGCCTACGATTGCCGTTATTATTGAATTTCATTAGTCCCAGTTATGATTTATGCGCGGATGTTCACGGAAAAGTGCGCAAGGCACGACAGTTAATATCACGATTATGGTTAAATAAGAAAAAAGACATATAACCAAATTAGGCTACGTTTATTTTCATATTAAATATCTCAACACACCATTAGATATGACATTAAGTGCAACTTGTGTAGATTTATTTAGTAAAAAGGCTTGCATCCTTTGGTGTATATTTGTATAGGCTACTTTTACCATCTATCAATCTCAGCATGGGATAATTTTGTCGCTATAAACGTTTGCCTCACTAAGGTTAAATTATGCGAAGTCTTTCTTTGGCCTTCACTCTGGAAGTGATCTGTTGATTCTGCTATACTTTAATTAAAACTGATACTAACTATATAAAACTAAATAAAAATGTGCGCACAAAAAAAAAACTAACAAAAATATTAATGAAACAAATAAAAACTAAACTAAATTTCATAGCAAATTTGAAAACGATATTAAAATAAAATGAATAAAAAAAATAAAAACTATAATAACCTTGATGAGGAGCTCCTTCTACAGTCTGGACCTGGTTTGGTTAGAGCTGTACTGTGCACACAAGAAAAAACCGTTCTGAATAAATGTACTACAGTAGCATGTGTGTGATACAGTTTTGCATGTGTATGAGCCTGTTTACAAACCTGATGTCCAACAAAGATATCATTTATTGACATGCTTTTTGCCCAAATTAACTTAATAACATAGTTGAGTGTTTGAATTAACTTCTTTTTGTGACCAGACATGGTTTCATATTACAGAATGATAGTATTATATACAGTGATAAAGGCAATGTCGATTAGCATTGCATTATACATATAATTTCCTTATAAAAAAAATACCCAAGATTGAAGAACACAGATAAACATATGTGGAGTTTCCAGTGTGAATTAAACAGTCAAAACATGTACTCAGTAATGCTCACAACACCCTATTCTGAGTAAAAATAGGAAACATAATACTTTTCTCTAAAGAAACAGGATTCCCTGAATTATCGTCATTGATATCGTTATATCCAATGGTGTGTTGTGATGTTACTGTAGGTGGGTAACTATGCAGTTTTATGCATAAGTTTTATACTTTTTCATGTAAGATAGCTTGAAATAATTATTTTAATCTACCCTTTTTAAGGCAAAACTCAAGGGACACAAACAGGACAGACTTCAAAGAAAGCTTCCAGCTGAGACACAGTTGCGGTATGCAGTCAAGGAAGACATCCAGATGAAAAAGAGAATTCTGGACATGATGGAGACATCTGAAAATGTCAGGAAATTATCAACTAGTCTTGAGAGTCTGAAAAGCTCAATTGCAAATAGACTTTGAAAATAGTGCAGATAATCACAGAAGCAATCATTTCTCGTGCTGTACATCCCTGTGTTCACGGTAATAAAGTCTCCAGTTCAGCAGTTCGTCTCTTCATTCAGCAGCACAATGCAGATCGTAACAGAATCGGACCGGTTACACATAGCAACCTGTTCATCATCAAACTAAAATGCAATCAGCCAAACAAAGAAAAAAATAACACTGCTCAATTTAAATGGTCCGTTGTACAATCTGTGCTGGTGAGTGTGACCGCGGTCTATTGTAAAACAACTTGTGTCACTTCATTAAACTACCTGCACATAGATCCTTGTCTCTGCTTGTTTCCTCCCTTTCCTGCAACTTTAGATACATTGGGAATATGGAAATATCTGGATTTGTGCCAAATAAAATATATATGTGAGCCCAACAACATTTCAGTTTTGCTTTAAATAAATTCTTGCCATTTTGGCTTGACGTTTAAATTGTTTATTACAAAACATTCTTTTTGAATGTAAAAAACTCTACTTATAGTACGTGTTTTTTTTGTTTTGTTTTTCAAAACCACAATTTGACTGATGTGTGTAGCATGTTTTTAAATTACTTTTTAACTGTTTAAGTGTCAGTAAATGGTTAACCGGTTAATTATGGTAATTCCTAGAAGCCACATATTCATCATTTGAAAATGTGTTGCCAATGGTGAAATATTCTATTGACAGTGTGTCATATAGCTTATCCATAACGCTAATAAAGTATTTTCTCATATTAGTACATATATAATAATTTAATTTTGTGCAATTACGATTTCAAGTGTTTTTGGTCATGAGATCCGTTTCTCTTTCTGATTCCTCTTCTTGGCCGGGCAATTCTCTATGTCATAAACTCTAGGGGAGACATATTTCAATTTGAAATGCATTTATTAATGTCTGATCCAGTTTGGATGGATTTTCTGTGTGTGTACTTGTTTTGACTATGCTTATGAGGATTAAGTGTTCTCACTTATATTGTGAAATACTTTGATAACCCGCTAGTGAGGACATTATATTCTTATAAATCAGCCAGAAGATGTTGCTGATGTAAATCTCGTGTTCTACACATGTTTCTGTGATGAGTAAGTTTAGGGTTAGGGGTTGGGTTCACTGATAGAAAACCAATGCTCGCTATTTGGGTGTGCTGCTTCCCATTTAGTTTGCAGTTTCTGTGATGTGACGTTCAGGCTTGGCTAACGTGGCTTTCACTCTGGTTGGCAATAGTACCATAATGCCTCGGGCAATAGCTTTCCTTTTTTGCTTTGTCTCTTTCCTTTTGCCTATAATGGAGTTTGAATATACATCGTCTCAGTTAAAAACTCTGAACTGTCGCTCGCGCCTCGACCCGGCGATGAATGACTACTGTCGGCGGCTAGGGATTCTCCGACGTCCTCGATATTTACATCGCTCCCCACGTATCTTCATGCATAGCTCTCGCTCTAAGCCTGATGCTCTTCCATGCATCTGGTCTGACCGTCGGAAATCATCCAAACCAAGTGCATCCCCTACTAACAGCTCATCACATCGCTCTCTGATTCATCTCACTGGTAACAACTGTCAGCTAACATCGTCGTCAAATTCATCTGCCTCGTACTGTCATGCTGCTCTTTTGAACTGTCGGTCCATCTCGGATAAAGCCCCTTACCTCAACGAACTCATAACTGACAATAAGCTTGACTTTTTGTTTCTCACGGAAACTTGGCAAGTTCCTGATGACTTCCTGCAGTTAAACATACTCACGCCATATGGATATAAGCAGTTGTCCAGGCCACGACTGCATGGTAAAGGGGGTGGTCTCGCTGTCATCTACCGTGATAATCTCCGTATCACACAACTCGACTTCCACGACACCGATACATTTGAATATATGGTTCTGAAGGCTGACTCTCTTACTATCATTCTACTCTATCGTCCTCCCAAAGCATTTTCAAACTTTTTTTCCCAACTTAGTGAACTGTTAACCCTTGCCTGCTCCATGTCTTCTCCTGTTCTCCTGCTTGGTGACTTTAATATACATGTTGATGTTGTTTGCTCTAACACCACTCAACTACTGTCTGTTTTTGATTGTTTTAGTTTGTCTCAGCATGTTAATTTTCCTACTCATTCTCATGGTCATATCCTTGATTTGATCTGTACCTCAGGTGTTGGTATTTGTTCCATCTCTTCCTCTGATACTGGTATCTCTGATCATAAACTCATAGACTTTCACTTTAGTTTGCCTATACATGATAAATCTGCAAAGACTGTTATATCCTACCGTAATTGTAATAATGTTGACGTCACATCATTTTGTTCCTCTATTGCTTCCTCTAATCTTTCTGATGTTTTTGATTTATCTTCTCCTTCACTGATTCTTTCAAATTTTAACTCCATATTATCTGATATTTTGTCTGTACATGCTCCTGTTAAGACTAGAACTGTTCCTTCTACTCATACTTCTCCCTGGTTTACCCCCGACCTTCACATCCTCAAGAGCTCCGGTCGACGGCTTGAACGTCTCTATAGGAAAACTGGCCTCACTGTTCATCACCAAGCCTTTCTTGAACATCTCAAAATTACAAATCTGCCTTACACTTAGCACGCTCTAGTTTTGTTTCTGCCATGATTAATAAAGCTAGTAACAGACCAAAAGCACTATTCGACACAGTAAATAAACTTACCAAACTCCCACCTAATGATACTGCAGGTTCAGCTGAATTCTGCTACTCCTTTCTAAATCATCTTCTAGACAAGACGGCTGCCGTCCACCAGGGCTTTTCGAACAGCACTATCAACTTTAACTTTGAGCCTAATCCTCTGGTCATTCCCTATCCTACTTCTCTCTTACTAATCCTTCCTCTGTCTCTGAGCTTATTTCAAATCCAACTCCTCTACCTGTCGACTAGACCCAGCTCCTACTTCTCTCTTAAAACAGTGTCATTCGGTCATTTCTGCACCTATCTCTCATTTCATAAATGCTTCGCTTGTCACTACTACTTTTCCTCAGTCACTTAAAATCGCTGCAGTTACCCGGTTCTCAAAAACCCAATCTCGATCCGTCAGTTTTATCCAATTATCGTCCCATTTCAAACTTGCCATTTGTTGCTAAATTACTGGAAAGTACTGTAGCAGCCCAAGCTTCGGTCCTTCCTAGTGGCAAATAATTTCTTTGATCCATTTCAGTCAGGCTTCCGTCCAAAACATAGTACAGAAACTGCCCTTGTAAAGGTAGTTAATGATTTATTACTCTCTTGCGATACCGGCTCTCTATCGTTACTTCTGTTACTAGACCTCAGTTCTGCCTTTGACACTATCTCTCATGATTTACTCATCTCTCGACTTTCGGCTGTGGGTATATCTGGTACTGCTCTTTCCTGGTTCTCTTCATATCTATATGATAGACACTTTTACATTTCTGCTCGGGATTTCAGATCCCCTACTGCCCCTGAAACAAGGCGTCCCCAGGGTTCCGTTCTGGGGCCTTTGCTGTTTATTATTTACATTTTACCACTGGGTCAGATACTACAGCGTCACGGCTTTAGCTATCATTTTTATGCTGATGACATCCAAATCTACACGTCATGCAGGCCTTCCCTATCCACCCAAATCGACAAAATTTCTGTTTGCGTGCAGGATATTAAAACTTGGCTTAACTCTAATTTTCTGAAACTAAATATGGAAAAACCGAGATCATCATCATTGGTACTCCTGCACTTACCACCAAAGTTCCGCTGACTTTACTTGTGATATTACTGGCACTCTAATCACTCCATCTAGTATCGTCAGAAATCTCGGTGTTATGTTTGACCCATCTCTTTCATTTCAGTATCATATTAACTCTCTCTCTAAATTGGCATTTTTCACTTACGACGAATTGTCCAGCTCCGTCCTTTCATAAGTACCAAAGATGCAGAAACTCTCATTCACGCTTTTGTCTCATCTCGTCTCGATTACTGTAATGCCCTCTTCATTGGCTTGCCAGCTACCACTATTGCTAGATTACAGTATATTCAAAACTCAGCCGCTCGTATTCTCACTCGCACCAAGCGTTCAGCCCACATCACCCCTATTCTAGCTGATCTGCACTGGCTACCAGTGGCCTATCGCATCAAGTTTAAAATTATCCTGCTTACTTTTAAAGCCTTGAATGGTCTGGCTCCTTACTATCTCTGCAATCTGCTCCACCCTATTCTCCACCACGTTCATTGCGGTCCTCTGATTCTCGCCTTCTCACCATCCCTCGATATCGCCTCTCTTCCATGGGGGGCAGATCGTTCAGTGTTGTTGCCCCTAAATTATGGAACTCTCTACCCAGATCACTCTGTCTTGCCAATAGCCTGTCTGAATTTAAATCGCTGCTCAAAACTCACTTGTTTTCAGAATGTTATCTTTCTTAGTTAACCTCTGTTTACTTTGTTTTATGTTGTATATTACTCTTTGGATTTCTGATGTTGTTTTCTTTCTGTTTATTGTTCGATGTTTTCCTCCCATTTCTGATGTTTATTGTAAAGTGTCCTTGAGCTCTGGAAAGGCGCTATATAAATAAAACTTATTATTTATTAATGCATGTAGCGCCCAGGTTCAAGTCCCGACTCACGGACCTTTCTCGATATATATACATATTTCAAAACCATTGACTTGCACTTTAGCTTTTATTTGTAATTGATTTTTCTTATAATTACTACTATAACATCAATTTTTAGAATAAGTATTGCATGTAGTACCATAAGTGCCATACGTTTTCCATAATATTAAACCAAAAGTAATGTTAATGTATCACAATAATAGAGTTTTCACAATATCAGTTGCAGGTTTGAATATGACACATGAAGGAAAAGAGAGTTACAGTGTTTCATTCCATAGCAAAAGCAAAAGCATCAACAGCATACTAGACAGAACTGGTGCAACAGCAGAAGATGTTTGCATGACAGGAACACTTTGTGATGACTGTGTTTGTCTGGTGGTCAAAGTTGGGTCTCCTTGTTCCACTGAAAGTATAGGAAAGTAATTATAAACCAGCCACTGAAGGAACAATCCTACCAAATCATTACCTACTTTCAAAAACAGTTTGAGAAAATGAGGAACTCACCAACAGTGATACTTGAAGGAATCACAGCAAGAAGCACCTTTGATTCATCAATTGCCGCCATAAAAGTATTTACAATGCTTGTTGCATTTGGAAGCACAGTCTGGCTTTTAAAAATAAGCTCTGAATCCACACCTACTGACCCAGGCCTGGAGGGGGAAAAGTAAAAGTTTTAGATATGAAAATGTCTAAATTACTACAATGAAAAGGCAGGCTTGATTTAGCTTACTCTTGATTTTTAGCTAATTCAGCATTTACTTGGAGAGTAAAAACATGTAACGAATTACTGTAACTAGGCTCTTTAAGGTTATTTTAAAATTATGTTCACATTTGAGCTGCATGAAAATTAAGACAATACCAGGTATATTTATTTATCATAGCGACCAGATAATAGATATTATTGTAAACACAATAATATATATATATATATATATATATATTGATAATGAAAGAAAATGTGAAATTAAGCAACCATCCTACATTGCATTTCAGAAGATTTTGTCTCATAGCATCTTCAGTCAGCTTCAGTTAGCTGATGCTATAGGACAGAAAGAGCTAACAAATCCTTTGATCATTATTAACTCTTCGCTTTCTTTCTCCTCTAACTTTTAATTTGGCAGGTATCAAACGAGTATCCATCAGACATTAGGCCACATCCTAGAACAAAGACTGCACTTAAAAAATGGAATAGTCTTCCTAGCATTCTAATACACTAATATACACGAATACACACTCTCATTGTAAAGATTTATTTATGTATTTATTTATTTATATATGTATGAATGTATGTATTTTGTTTATTTTTAAATTAAAGCATACACCTAATTAATTTATCCATAACTATCACCTCATGTTTATGCTGCATTATTCACACTACATCGCATATTGAATTAAATCCCAATGATCTGATAATGGCAATAAGCCATTTAACCATTTTATTTTGGTTAACTCTTTCCCTGTATCCAAAAAAAAAAAAAACACTTTATTTTGATGGTCCCTTTTGAGCATTCTGTTGACACTAAGTAATGTTGCAACTACATGTCAACAAACTCTCATAAGAGTATTAGTAGACTGTCTGCTTCATATCTACTAACTCCTTATTGTGTTGGTCTCCCAACAGATATTCTACTGACTTTAAGTAACTTTGCAAGAACGTGTCAACTTAATCTAACCCTAACCCTACCAGTCAACTAATACACTACTAACACTCTAATGAGAGTCAGGAGAAATGTAGGTGCAACATTACTTATAGTCAATAGAATGTGATAAAGGGACCATCAAAATAAAGTGGAACCAAAAAAAAAAACTTGCCAGCCAATGCCATCATTTAAAAAAAAATCATTTTCACAAAAAGTTCATGGCCCCCAGAATATTTTGTTGTTTGAATATTTGAGCCTATAATATCCCAAAAGAAAATATACATACATTTTATTATATCTTCATGCATTCTTTTTTATTATCAGAAAAACAAAAACAAAAAAAAAAAAACATTTTGAACAAAATGCTGAGAAAATGAGAACATTTTGTCAAAGACAAAAAATGTGCAAAAGCAATGCCTCTATCTCTTGTTTCTGCTTCTTCTTCACTTGTGGTTTGATCTGGAGATTCTGTACTCTTTCAGAAGTTACTCTTTAATAGCGCCCTTATGTCATAAATCATGGACAATTCTGTTAATAGTGGGGATTGTTAATTGTGCAGCTCTATACTGAATTAATTATTAGCTAGAGGACAGGCCCCGCAGTGGGCTCCAGGGCAATTGTAAAGGGGGGAAAGTTGAATTTAGTTCAGTTGCTATTGACCCATGTGTGTAGTGAATTTACATACAGCAGCAAGCGTCGGTCTATATATAAAGTGACAGTGCACATGGAGCGTAATCAAGAATGTTCAGAATTGTTTTCTTGGGAAACAACCTCTAAGCTCTTATGGGCTCCAAAGTTCTGTCAGAAATGTTCTCTGTGTTTTTGGCCTCTTGCTACTGTAGTATTCATATGCTATTGTTTTGGCTGTGGTCTTGCTAATTAAATGTGCACTATTAGATTAATCATATATCCTCATGTACAGCATCTCTTTGATGACCCTTTTTGTCTGTCTGAATCCTCCATATATGTACTAGCAGGTGGCTACTGGGATGATTTGTCTAATGGGTAACACCAATCTGCTCTATTTTCCTTCACAAGAAAGAAAGAACAACATTGTAAAATCTAATTAGTTGGGCTTACTTTAAAAAAAGCATGCAAAATGATGGCCTTAAAAAAACTAAGTAAAGTGAAATAGGAATAGTATGTTATACTGACAAATGCTTAGTATAGTTTACTTAAATGAGAGTTCTAGTAACTAAAAAAAAAAGAACTGTAGGGGGTACTTGATCCTTTACTTTAGGTTTATTCATGACTTAGTATAGCTACTCACTTAATAAATTATGCAATTGCTTTGTTTTACTGTTGTTGTTTTTATTTGCCCATTTTATTTGCTGTTTTGTGTCAGTAGTAGCACAACAAAAAGAGCAAATAAAATGGTTATTGTTACAATTAATACAAATAAATGAAATGTAATTGTTACCATTGTTGTGATTCGCGTGCTGAATGTTGAAGTCTGTGTGTGACTTGAGCATATTACCACAAATATTAAAGGATTATATGAACCCAATTAAAAGCTTCTCAAAGTGTTTATGAAAAACAATGAAATTGTAAAAGATCACTTATAAACATGAAAAATACAGTAAGTCACCTTCTAAAAGCAACCTTTTAGTCTTTTTTAACTGATAATCATATCTTTGAAAAATTCCAATCTGGGTTCAAGTCACTTCACAGCACTGAAACTGCCCTTGTAAGAGTTTTAAATAATATTTTAATGACTACTGACACTGGCGCTTCTGCAATCTTAGTGATGTTGGACTTGTGATCTGCCTTCGATACTGTCGACCACATGATTCTCATATCTCGCTTGTCATCTCATGTGGGAATTGTGGGGGTGGTTTTAAACTGGTTTAAATCATTTCTAACAAATAGGAGATTTGTGATAAAAACTGGAAATTTTCTCTCAACCCCAGGCAATCTAACCTGTGGAGTTCCTCAGGGCTCTATTCTATCTCCCACTCTCTTCTCTCTTTATCTTCGTCCTCTGGGCTCTATTTTTAGGAATTTCACTGTTACGCCGATGATCTACAAATATACTTGCCTTTGACTAAGAAAACTAATTTTGCCATTGATACTCTTACTGCTTGTCTTGCGGATGTCAAATCATGGCTCTCCAAAAACTTTCTGTTCTTGAACCCAGATAAAACCGAAGCTATTCTTTTCAGTCCCTCAGAGCATAGGTCAAGTATCATTCTTGGGACCTTAAATTCCTCAATCTCTCCCCATGTTCGGAATTTGGCCGTGGTGTTTGATAATTCCTTAAAATTTGATAAACAAATTAGTGCTGTAGTAGGTTCTAGCTTCTTCCATCTTCGTTCTCTTTCTAAATTTAAGTCATTTCTCTCAAAAAGCTCGCTAGAGGTTGCTATCCATGCCTTTATCACGTCTCAGCTGGATTACTGCAACTCACTCTATTTTGGTATATCAAAGTCCCAAATCTCTCGGTTACAAGTAGTTCAAAATGCAGCAGCTAGATTCTTGAAGGGGTGCAAAAAGTTCGATCATGCCACTCCCCTCTTGCAATCACTGCATTGGCTGCCAGTTCACTATCGAATTGAATTTAAAATCTTGCTACTTGTCTATAAATCGCTTAACAATCAAGCTCCGTCTTATTTGACTGATTTACTCCACCCCTACACTCCGGCGAGGGGACTAAGATCACAGGGTAAACTTCTCCTCCAGACCCCTAGAACACACTTAAAAATCAGGGGACCTAGAGCCTTTGAAGTGGCTGGTCCCACTCTCTGGAACAACTTACCTGTTCACATCAGAACGGCTTCCACGTTATCCGAGTTCAAGTCATATCTTAAAACACATCTTTTCACTCTGGCTTTAAATATGTAGTAACGCTGTGCCTTTGAATGGTTTTTATCTGCTTTTGTTGTTGTATTGGTATCTGAATGGTTTTAATCTGTTTACTGATTTTCTCCTCGTTATATATTATTGTTTGTTGTGCAGCACTTTAAAATAAAACTGAATTTGAACTTGAATTGAACCTATTTATTACTTTTCTTTCCTTGAAGTGAAATAACTCTGATTTCGTGTTGCATTCTTGCGTCAATTGGAAGAAAATTATAATAATATAAATTAAGTTCCAAGTGCCCAACAAAAGGGAAGAGTATTCACTATAATTGTCACGAATCCGGCCTGTGGCCTTCCGCCCAATAGCCACCAGAGGTCGCCCTTTCCATCGAATTGACTCTTGCACTACACTACTGTTGCACGTCACCCACGGACTACAATACCCATCATCCATTGCACTGACGACACACACACACAGCTGACTGCACTGATCACACAGCTTACTTAAGCCATGGACTTCCTTAGTCAGATGGCAGAGTATTGTTTATTGTTTATCACAGTCATTGCTGATAGCTACCTTACAGAGCCTTTTCCTAGTTTCTTAGTCTTAGTCTTGCCTAGCCTGTTTACCCATGTTTTGATTATTGCCTTGTGTTTTTGGATTGCCCTTTCGTCTTGCCTTTTGGACTCTGTTTGCCCCTGTTTGGATTATTCCTTGTGTACTCGGATTACCCCATGCCCATTGGATATCGTTCGCTGATCATCGACCCACGCATGCTTTCGGAATACTCTTTTGTCTTGCCTGTGCCATATCTTTTTACTGATGTTTGACCCTGCCTATGTTTTGACTATGTTTACTAAATAAAGCATGCACATGGATCCGTATGCCTCACGTCTCGTTGGCTCCGTAACAATAATGGTGATTAAAAAAACAAAAAAAACAACAACACAATTTTTAGGAAAATCAACATCAATTAATGAATTCAGCTTATGTGACGTTCTCTCGAATATTTCAGTTGTATTGAGAACTCAGCATTCAGGATGAATTTGGGAAACAAGCGAATGCAATAAGTGAAAGATAACTGCAGACATGGAGCAAATGAGTGAACTCAAAAACTCTTTTTTTTTTCTTTTCTTTTTCTTCTTCTGTTGCTATATTGCACATTAGCAACATATTAGTGCACTTCTTTATTAATGTCATTGATCCCTTTGTGGCAACGAATATTTTAAGCAAGCATCACTCAAAGCGGTAAGTAAATTGTTTTATTTGCCTTGAAATTAGCTGTAACTTAATAAAACCTAGTAAGTATAACAACTAAGTAAAGACAACTAATTATATCTAAGTAAGGTAAACTATTGGATTTTACAGTGAAAGTACAGAACAAAAAAGGAACGAAAATAAACAAGTAAATGTGTAATGAGGAAAGAAAGAAAGAAAGATAGAAGTGAACAGAACAGAAAAGGTAATAAATGGTAACAAAGAGTCTTGTACCATACCAGAATCTCTGCACATAGCATCTGAGGAAGTTGGTCCCATACATTTCCCGGAAGACTCGATTCAGCTACAGAAACACACACACACACACACACACACACACACACACACACACACACTTAAGCTATAACTCACTTTAAATGTAGTCTGGACATAATATAAAGATATGTAATACATACATAAATATATAATAAATATATAATACATATACATATACAGTGGGGCAAAAAAGTATTTAGTCAGCCACCAATTGTGCAAGTTCTCCCACTTAAAAAGATGAGAGAGGCCTGTAATTTTCATCATAGGTATACCTCAACTATGAGAGACAAAATGAGAAAAAAAATCCAGAAAATCACATTGTAGGATTTTTAAAGAATTAATTGGTAAATTCCTCGGTAAAATAAGTATTTGGTCACCTACAAACAAGCAAGATTTCTGGCCTGTAACTTCTTCTTTAAGAGGCTCCTCTGTCCTCCACTCGTTACCTGTATTAATGGCATCTGTTTGAACTCATTATCAGTATAAAAGACACCTGTCCACAACCTCAAACAGTCCAACTCCAAACTCCACCATGGCCAAGACCAAAGAGCTGTCAAAGGACACCAGAAACAAAATTGTAGACCTGCACCAGGCTAGGAAGACTGAATCTGCAAAAGGTAAGCAGCTTGGTGTGAAGAAATCAACTGTGGGAGCAATTATTAGAAAATGGAAGACATACAAGACCACTTATAATCTCCCTCAATCTGGGGCTCCACGCAAGATCTCACCCCGTGGGGTCAAAATGATCACAAGAACTGTGAGCAAAAATCCCAGAACCACACTGGGGGACCTAGTGAATGACCTGCAGAGAGCTGGGGCCAAAGTAACAAAGGCTACCATCAGTAACACACTGCGCCACCAGGGACTCAAATCCTGCAGTGCCAGACGTGTCCCCCTGCTTAAGCCAGTACATGTCCGGCCCGTCTGAAGTTTGCTAGAGAGCATTGGGAGAATGTCATATGGTCAGATGAAACCAAAATAGAACTTTTTGGTAAAAACTCAACTTGTCGTGTTTGGAGGAGAAAGAATGCTGAGTTGCATCCAAAGAACACCATACCTACTGTGAAGCATGGGGGTGGAAACATCATGCTTTGGGGCTGTTTTTCTGCAAAGGGACAAGGACGACTGATCCGTGTAAACGAAAGAATGAATGGGGCCATATATCTTGAGATTTTGAGTGAAAACCTCCTTCCATCAGCAAGGGCATTGAAGATGAAACGTGGCTGGGTCTTTCAGCATGACAATGATCCCAAACACACCGCCCGGGCAACGAAGGAGTGGCTTCGTAGAAGCATTTCAAGGTCCTGGAGTGGCCTAGCCAGTCTCCAGATCTCAACCCCATCGAAAATCTTTGGAGTCCATGTTGCCCAGCGACAGCCCCAAAACATTACTGCTCTAGAGGAGATCTGCATGGAGGCCAAAATACCAGCAACAGTGTGTGAAAACCTTGTGAAGACTTACAGAAAACGTTTGACCTCTGTCATTGCCAACAAAGGGTATATAACAGAGTATTGAGATGAAAATTTGTTATTGACCAAATACTTATTTCCCACCATAATTTGCAAATAAATTCTTTAAAAATCCTACAATGTGATTTTTCTGGATTTTTTTTTTCTCATTTTGTCTCTCATAGTTGAGGTATACCTATGATGAAAATTACAGGCCTCTCTCATCTTTTTAAGTGGGAGAACTTGCACAATTGGTGGCTGACTAAATACTTTTTTGCCCCACTGTGTGTGTATATATATATATATATATATATACAATACATATATAAAAAATGAAAATATTTCTAAGAGCACCTCAGTAGTGATATTTATGGCCAGAGTCTGGTACTCCATGGAAGCAGGGTTATTGTAAGCATCAATATATTGCATCCGTAAAAGGATCTGTAGAATAACGAATCCCTCGCCTGACACTGCTGAACCTGCGGAGGCTTTAGTTGATAGATGAGTTGATGGAAGGGAAGATGTGGTTGAGGTGGAGAAAACTTTAGAGTGTACTGAGTTCGTAAGTATTGCAGACGTGGTGATCTGATTAGCAGCTGCACTGGATAAAGATATTGTAGAGCCAGATGGACGATTAGGAGAAGCTGTGATTGACGATGTATGAAGTATATTACTTGAAATACCAGTGGAATTTCTTCTGCTTGATAAATCAGTGTGAATTGCATTACTTGACTGGCCAGCAGGATTGGCAGTTGTGATTGATGTATTGGAGGAAATTGTAGTATCTGAAAGATGATTAGGTGCATCTGCACTTGACAGATCAGTAGAGACAGTGGTGGATATAGTGCCAGGAGGAATTCCACTTGATTGATTACTAGCCACTGTGGAGGATGAAGGGCTTGAAAGAACAGTTGTGTCTGAAAGACCAGTAAGAACTGTAGTAGTTGCGGGACCAACAGCTATAGTTGTGCTTATCTGATCTTTTTGACCTGAGATGCTTGAATGATCATTAGGAACAGTTCTGTTTGACAGATCAGTAGCAACAGCCGTGGTTGTTGGACCAGTAGGAGCTGTTGTGTTTAACAGAATGGGAAGAACTACATTGCTTGAAAGGCCAAGAGGAACAGTTGTGCTTGACTGATCACTAGCAATTGCAGCATTCGGGGACCCATCAGAAATAGATGTATTTGGGAAATCCAATTGATTTGTAGTGATGATGGGACCATTAGGAGTAGCTGTGCTTGACAGATCAGAAGGTACTGCAGTCGTCAAACTTCCAGTGTGAACAGTTGTACTTGGTTGATCAGTAGGGACAGCATTTTTCGAAAACTGATTAGGAGCAGTTGTGCTTGATGGATCATTGTGGCCTGTGGTGCTTGAAGGACCATTAGGACCAGTTGTGATTGATACATCTGTAGAAAGTTCACTGCTTGAAATACCACTAGAGATAGTTTTGCTTGATACATCATTGTGAACTGTATTACTTGACTGGCCAACTGAAGCAATTGTGATTGATGTAGTTGTTGAAATTGTACTATCTGTAAGATGATTAGGTCCAGCTGTGCTTGACAGATCAGTAGAGACAGTGGTAGTTATGGTGCCAGGAGGAGCAATAGCACTTAATTGATTAGTAGGCACTGTGGAGGATGAAGGTCCTGGAAGAGCAGTTGTGTCTGAAAGACCAGTAGGAACTGTAGTAGTTGAGGGACCAGTAGTTATAATTGTGCTTAACTGATCAGTGTGACCTGAGATGCTTGAATCCTCTTTAGCAACAGTTGTGTTTGATGGATCATTAGCAACACCCATGCTTGTGGGACCAGTAGAAACTGTTGTGGTTGACAAACTGGAAAAAACTGCTTTGCTTGAAAGGGCCAGAGGAACAGTGGTGCTTAACTGTTCACTAGGAACTGCAGGAATTGTGGACCCATCAGAAATAGATGTCATTGATGAATCTGAAGGATCTTTAGCGATGGTGGGACTATTAGGAACAGTAATGCTTGACAGATCAGTAGGAACCGCAGTGGTCAAAGTTCCAGTGTGAACATTTGTGTTAAGTTGACTGGTAGGGACTGCATTTTTCGAAAACTGATTAGGAGCAGTTGTACTTGATGGAGCAATGTTGCCTGTGGTGCTTGAAGGACCATCAGGAGCATTTGTGATTGATACATCTGTAGAAATTACATGGGCAGCTGGAGCAGTTGTGATTGATGTATTGTTTGAAACTGAAGTATCTGAAATATAATTAGGATCAGCTGTGCTTGACAGATCAGTAGAGACAGTGGTGGATATAGTGCCAGGAGGAATTCCACTTGATTGATTACTAGCCACTGTGGAGGATGAAGGGCCTGAAAGAACAGTTGAAACTGAAAGATCTGTAGGAACCGTAGTAGTTGAGGGACTGGCAGCTATAGTTGTGCTTAACTGATCTGTTTGACCTGAGATACTTGAATGATCATTAGGAACAATTCTGTTTGACAGATCAGTATCAACAGCCGTGGTTGTGGGACTAGTAGGAGCTGTTGTGGTTGACAGAATGGGAAGAACTGCATTGCTTGAAAGGCCAAGAGGAACAGTTGTGCTTGATTGATCACTAGCAACTGCAGCAGTTGTGGACCCATCAGAAACAGATGTCTTTGAATCAATTGATTTGTAGCGATGATGGGACCATTAGGAGTAGCTGTGCTTGATAGATCAGAAGGTACTGCAGTCGTCAAACTTCCAGTGTGAACAGCTGTGCTTGGTTGATCAGTAGGGACTGCATTTTTCGAAAATTTATTTGAAGCAGTTGTGCTTGATGGATCATTGTGGCCTGTGGTGCCTGAAGTACCATTAGGAGCAGTTGTGATTGGTACATCTTTAGAAAGTTCACTGCTTGAAATACCAGTAGAAATAATTTTGCTTGATGCATCAGTGTGAACTGTATTACTTGACTGGCCAGCTGTAGCAATTGGGATTGATGCAGTTCTTGAAATTGTACTATCTGTAAGATGATTAGGTCCAGCTGTGCTTGACAGATCAGTCAAGACAGTGGTTGTTATAGTACCATGAGAAATAATTGTGTTTGATTGATAAGCAGGCACTGTGGATGTTGAAGGGCCTGACAGAACAGTTCTACTTGACTGATCAGTAGGAGCTGCAGCAGATGTGGAACCATCAGGAACAGAGTTCTTTGATAAATTCAAAACATCTTTAGTTGTGATGGGACTATTAGGAGCAGTTATGCTTGATGGATCAGAAGAATCTGCAGTGGTAAAAGTTTCAACATGAACAGTTGTGCTTGGTGGCTCAGTGTGGCCTGTGTTGCTTGAAGTACCATCAGTCGCAATTGTGACTGATGTATCTGTAGGACGCACACTGTTTGAAATAGCAGCAGAAATAGTTCTGCTTAATAAACCACTGTGAACTGTGTTGCTTGACTGGGCAGCTGGAGCAGTTGTGATCAATGCATTGTTTGAAACTGAAGTATCTGAAAGATAATTAGGTCCAGCTGTGCTTGGCAGATCAGTCGAGACAGTGGTTTTTATAGTACCATGAGAAATAAATGTGTTTGATTGATAAGCAGGCACTGTGGATGTTGAAGGGCCTGACAGAACAGTTCTACTTGACTGATCAGTAGGAGCTGCAGCAGATGTGGAACCATCAGGGACAGAGTTCTTTGATAAATTCAAAACATCTTTAGTTGTGTCGGGACTATTAGGAGCAGTTATGCTTGACAGATCAGAAGAATCTGCAGTTGTAAAAGTTTCAACATGAACAGTTGTGCTTGGTTGATCAGTGTGGCCTGTGTTGTTTGAAGTACCATCAGTCACAGTTGTGATTGATGTATCCGTAGGACGTACACTGTTTGAAATAGCAGCAGAAATAGTTCTGCTTAATAAACCACTGTGAACTGTGTTGCTTGACTGGGCAGCTGGAGCAGTTGTGATCAATGCATTGTTTGAAACTGAAGTATCTGAAAGATGGTTAGGATCAGCTGTGCTTGACAGATTAGTAGAGGTAGAGGTGGTTATAGTGCCAGGAGGAATTCCACTTGATTGATGACTAGCCACTGTGGAGGATGAAGGGCCTGAAAGAACAGTTGTGTATGAAAGATCAGTGGGGTCTGTAGTAGTTGAGGAACTGGCAGCTATAGTTGTGCTTAACTGATCTGTTTGATCGGAGATGCTTGAATGATCATTAGGAACAATTCTGTTTGACAGATCAGTAGCAACAGCCATGGTTATGGGACCAGTAGGAGCTTTTGTGGTTGACAGAATGGGAAGAACTGCATTGCTTGAAAGGCCAAGTGGAACAGTTGTGCTTGACTGATCACTAGCAACTGCAACAGTTGTGGACCCATCAGAAATAGATGTTTTTGAATCCAATTGATTTGTAGTGATGATGGGACCATTAGGAGTAGCTGTGTTTGACAGATCAGAAGGTACTGTAGTGGTCAAACTTCCAGTGTGAACAGTTGTGCTTGGTTGATCAGTAGGGACTGCATTTTTCGAAAATTTATTTGAAGCAGATGTGCTTGATGGATCATTGTGGCCTGTGGTGCTTGAAGGACTATTAGGAGCAGTTGTGATTGGTACATCTTTAGAAAGTTCACTGCTTGAAATACCAGTAGAAATAATTTTGCTTGATGCATCAGTGTGAACTGTATTACTTGACTGGCCAACTGAAGCAATTGTGATTGATGTAGTTGTTGAAATTGTACTATCTGTAAGATGATTAGGTCCAGCTGTGCTTGACAGATCAGTAGAGACAGTGGTAGTTATGGTGCCAGGAGGAGCAATAGCACTTAATTGATTAGTAGGCACTGTGGAGGATGAAGGTCCTGGAAGAGCAGTTGTGTCTGAAAGACCAGTAGGAACTGTAGTAGTTGAGGGACCAGTAGTTATAATTGTGCTTAACTGATCAGTGTGACCTGAGATGCTTGAATCCTCTTTAGCAACAGTTGTGTTTGACGGATCATTAGCAACACCCATGCTTGTGGGACCAGTAGAAACTGTTGTGGTTGACAGACTGGAAAAAAATGCTTTGCTTGAAAGGACCAGAGGAACAGTTGAGCTTAACTGTTCACTAGGAACTGCAGTAATTGTGGACCCATCAGAAATAGATGTCACTAATGATTCTGAAGGACCTTTAGCGATGGTGGGACTATTGGGAACAGTAATGCTTGATAGATCAGTAGGAACCGCAGTGGTCAAAGTTCCAGTGTGAACATTTGTGTTAAGTTGACTGGTAGGGACTGCATTTTTCGAAAACTGATTAGGAGCAGTTGTACTTGATGGAGCAATGTTGCCTGTGGTGCTTGAAGGACCAACAGGAGTATTTGTGATTGATACATCTGTAGAAAGTTCACTGCTTGAAATACCAGTAGAAATAGTTTTGCTTGATGCATCAGTGTGAACTGTATTACTTGACTGGCCAGCTGAAGCAATTGTGATTGATGTAGTTGTTGAAATTGTACTATCTGTAAGATGATTAGGTCCAGCTGTGCTTGACAGATCAGTAGATACAGTGGTAGTTATGGTGCCAGGAGGAGCAACAGCACTTAATTGATTAGTAGACACTGTGGAGGATGAAGGTCCTGGAAGAGCAGTTGTGTCTGAAAGACCAGTAGGAACTGTAGTAGTTGAGGGACCAGTAGTTATAATTGTGCTTAACTGATCAGTGTGACCTGAGATGCTTGAATCCTCTTTAGCAACAGTTGTGTTTGACGGATCATTAGCAACACCCATGCTTGTGGGACCAGTAGAAACTGTTGTGGTTGACAGACTGGAAAAACTGCTTTGCTTGAAGGACCAGAGGAACAGTTGAGCTTAACTGTTCACTAGGAACTGCAGTAATTGTGGACCCATCAGAAATAGATGTCACTAATGATTCTGAAGGACCTTTAGCGATGGTGGGACTATTAGGAACAGTAATGCTTGATAGATCAGTAGGAACCGCAGTGGTCAAAGTTCCAGTGTGAACATTTGTGTTAAGTTGACTGGTAGGGACTGCATTTTTCGAAAACTGATTAGGAGCAGTTGTACTTGATGGAGCAATGTTGCCTGTGGTGCTTGAAGGACCAACAGGAGTATTTGTGATTGATACATCTGTAGAAAGTTCACTGCTTGAAATACCAGTAGAAATAGTTTTGCTTGATGCATCAGTGTGAACTGTATTACTTGACTGGCCAGCTGAAGCAATTGTGATTGATGTAGTTGTTGAAATTGTACTATCTGTAAGATGATTAGGTCCAGCTGTGCTTGACAGATCAGTAGATACAGTGGTAGTTATGGTGCCAGGAGGAGCAACAGCACTTAATTGATTAGTAGACACTGTGGAGGATGAAGGTCCTGGAAGAGCAGTTGTGTCTGAAAGACCAGTAGGAACTGTAGTAGTTGAGGGACCAGTAGTTATAATTGTGCTTATTTGATCAGTGTGACCTGAGATGCTTGAATCCTCTTTAGCAACAGTTGTGTTTGACGGATCATTAGCAACACCCATGCTTGTGGGACCAGTAGAAACTGTTGTGGTTGACAGACTGGAAAAACTGCTTTGCTTGAAAGGGCCAGAGGAACAGTTGAGCTTAACTGTTCACTAGGAACTGCAGTAATTGTGGGCCCATCAGAAATAGATGTCATTGATGAATCTGAAGGATCTTTAGTGATGGTGGGACTATTAGGAACAGTAATGCTTGACAGATCAGTAGGAACCGCAGTGGTCAAAGTTCCAGTGTGAACATTTGTGTTAAGTTGACTGGTAGGGACTGCATTTTTCGAAAACTGATTAGGAGCAGTTGTACTTGATGGAGCAATGTTGCCTGTGGTGCTTGAAGGACCAACAGGAGCATTTGTGATTGATACATCTGTAGAAATTACATTGCTTGACTGGGCAGCTGTAGCAGTTGTGATTGATGTATTGTTTGAAACTGAAGTATGTGAAAGATAATTAGTTGAAGCAGTTGTGCTTGATGGATCATTGTGGCCTGTGGTGCTTGAAGGACCATTAGGAGCAGTTGTGACTGTTACATCTGTAGAAAGTTCACTGCTTGAAATACCAGTAGAAATAGTTTTGCTTGATGCATCAGTGTGAACTGTATTACTTGACTGGCCAGCTGAAGCAATTGTGATTGATGTAGTTGTTGAACTTGTACTATCTGTAAGATGATTAGGTCCAGCTGTGCTTGACAGATCAGTAGATACAGTGGTAGTTATGGTGCCAGGAGGAGCAACAGCACTTAATTGATTAGTAGACACTGTGGAGGATGAAGGTCCTGGAAGAGCAGTTGTGTCTAAAAGACCAGTAGGAACTGTAGTAGTTGAGGGACCAGTAGTTATAATTGTGCTTATTTGATCAGTGTGACCTGAGATGCTTGAATCCTCTTTAGCAACAGTTGTGTTTGACGGATCATTAGCAACACCCATGCTTGTGGGACCAGTAGAAACTGTTGTGGTTGACAGACTGGAAAAACTGCTTTGCTTGAAAGGGCCAGAGGAACAGTGGTGCTTAACTGTTCACTAGGAACTGCAGTAATTGTGGGCCCATCAGAAATAGATGTCATTGATGAATCTGAAGGATCTTTAGTGATGGTGGGACTATTAGGAACAGTAATGCTTGACAGATCAGTAGGAACCGCAGTGGTCAAAGTTCCAGTGTGAACATTTGTGTTAAGTTGACTGGTAAGGACTGGATTTTTCGAAAACTGATTAGGAGCAGTTGTACTTGATGGAGCAATGTTGCCTGTGGTGCTTGAAGGACCAACAGGAGTATTTGTGATTGATACATCTGTAGAAAGTTCACTGCTTGAAATACCAGTAGAAATAGTTTTGCTTGATGCATCAGTGTGAACTGTATTACTTGACTGGCCAGCTGAAGCAATTGTGATTGATGTAGTTGTTGAAATTGTACTATCTGTAAGATGATTAGGTCCAGCTGTGCTTGACAGATCAGTAGATACAGTGGTAGTTATGGTGCCAGGAGGAGCAACAGCACTTAATTGATTAGTAGACACTGTGGAGGATGAAGGTCCTGGAAGAGCAGTTGTGTCTGAAAGACCAGTAGGAACTGTAGTAGTTGAGGACCAGTAGTTATAATTGTGCTTATTTGATCAGTGTGACCTGAGATGCTTGAATCCTCTTTAGCAACAGTTGTGTTTGACGGATCATTAGCAACACCCATGCTTGTGGGACCAGTAGAAACTGTTGTGGTTGACAGACTGGAAAAACTGCTTTGCTTGAAAGGCCAGAGGAACAGTGGTGCTTAACTGTTCACTAGGAACTGCAGTAATTGTGGGCCCATCAGAAATAGATGTCATTGATGAATCTGAAGGATCTTTAGTGATGGTGGGACTATTAGGAACAGTAATGCTTGACAGATCAGTAGGAACCGCAGTGGTCAAAGTTCCAGTGTGAACATTTGTGTTAAGTTGACTGGTAGGGACTGCATTTTTCGAAAACTGATTAGGAGCAGTTGTACTTGATGGAGCAATGTTGCCTGTGGTGCTTGAAGGACCAACAGGAGCATTTGTGATTGATACATCTGTAGAAATTACATTGCTTGACTGGGCAGCTGTAGCAGTTGTGATTGATGTATTGTTTGAAACTGAAGTATGTGAAAGATAATTAGTTGAAGCAGTTGTGCTTGATGGATCATTGTGGCCTGTGGTGCTTGAAGGACCATTAGGAGCAGTTGTGACTGTTACATCTGTAGAAAGTTCACTGCTTGAAATACCAGTAGAAATAGTTTTGCTTGATGCATCAGTGTGAACTGTATTACTTGACTGGCCAGCTGAAGCAATTGTGATTGATGTAGTTGTTGAACTTGTACTATCTGTAAGATGATTAGGTCCAGCTGTGCTTGACAGATCAGTAGAGACAGTGGTAGTTATGGTGCCAGGAGGAATTCCACTTGATTGATTAGTAGACACTGTGGAGGATGAAGGTCCTGGAAGAGCAGTTGTGTCTAAAAGACCAGTAGGAACTGTAGTAGTTGAGGGACCAGTAGTTATAATTGTGCTTATTTGATCAGTGTGACCTGAGATGCTTGAATCCTCTTTAGCAACAGTTGTGTTTGACGGATCATTAGCAACACCCATGCTTGTGGGACCAGTAGAAACTGTTGTGGTTGACAGACTGGAAAAACTGCTTTGCTTGAAAGGGCCAGAGGAACAGTGGTGCTTAACTGTTCACTAGGAACTGCAGTAATTGTGGGCCCATCAGAAATAGATGTCATTGATGAATCTGAAGGATCTTTAGTGATGGTGGGACTATTAGGAACAGTAATGCTTGACAGATCAGTAGGAACCGCAGTGGTGGTTATAGTGCCAAAAGGAATTCCACTTGATTGATGACTAGCCACTGTGGAGGATGAAGGGCCTGAAAGAACAGTTGTGTCTGAAAGATCAGTAGGAACTGTAGTAGTTGTGGGACCAACAGTTATAGTTGTGCTTATCTGATCTGTTTGACCTGATATGCTTGAATGATCATTAGGAACAGTTCTGTTTGACAGATCAGTAGGAACTGTAGTAGTTGAGGACCAGTAGTTATAATTGTGCTTAACTGATCTGTTTGATCGGAGATGCTTGAATGATCATTAGGAACAGTTCTGTTTGACAGATCAGTAGAGACAGTGGTTGTTATAGTACCATGAGAAATAATTGTGTTTGATTGATAAGCAGGCACTGTGGATGTTGAAGGGCCTGACAGAACAGTTCTACTTGACTGATCAGTAGGAGCTGCAGCAGATGTGGAACCATCAGGAACAGAGTTCTTTGATAAATTCAAAACATCTTTAGTTGTGATGGGACTATTAGGAGCAGTTATGCTTGACGGATCAGAAGAATCTGCAGTGGTAAAAGTTTCAACATGAACAGTTGTGCTTGATGGATCATTGTGGCCTGTGGTGCTTGAAGGACTATTAGGAGCAGTTGTGACTGTTACATCTGTAGAAAGTTCACTGCTTGAAATACCAGTAGAGATAGTTTTGCTTGATATATCATTGTGAACTGTATTACTTGACGGGCCAACTGAAGCAATTGTGATTGATGTAGTTGTTGAAATTGTACTATCTGTAAGATGATTAGGTCCAGCTGTGCTTGACAGATCAGTAGAGACAGTGGTAGTTATGGTGCCAGGAGGAGCAATAGCACTTAATTGATTAGTAGGCACTGTGGAGGATGAAGGTCCTGGAAGAGCAGTTGTGTCTGAAAGACCAGTAGGAACTGTAGTAGTTGAGGGACCAGTAGTTATAATTGTGCTTAACTGATCAGTGTGACCTGAGATGCTTGAATCCTCTTTAGCAACAGTTGTGTTTGACGGATCATTAGCAACACCCATGCTTGTGGGACCAGTAGAAACTGTTGTGGTTGACAGACTGGAAAAACTGCTTTGCTTGAAGGACCAGAGGAACAGTTGAGCTTAACTGTTCACTAGGAACTGCAGTAATTGTGGGCCCATCAGAAATAGATGTCACTAATGATTCTGAAGGACCTTTAGCGATGGTGGGACTATTAGGAACAGTAATGCTTGATAGATCAGTAGGAATCGCAGTGGTCAAAGTTCCAGTGTGAACATTTGTGTTAAGTTGACTGGTAGGGACTGCATTTTTCGAAAACTGATTAGGAGCAGTTGTACTTGATGGAGCAATGTTGCCTGTGGTGCTTGAAGGACCAACAGGAGTATTTGTGATTGATACATCTGTAGAAAGTTCACTGCTTGAAATACCAGTAGAAATAGTTTTGCTTGATGCATCAGTGTGAACTGTATTACTTGACTGGCCAGCTGAAGCAATTGTGATTGATGTAGTTGTTGAAATTGTACTATCTGTAAGATGATTAGGTCCAGCTGTGCTTGACAGATCAGTAGATACAGTGGTAGTTATGGTGCCAGGAGGAGCAACAGCACTTAATTGATTAGTAGACACTGTGGAGGATGAAGGTCCTGGAAGAGCAGTTGTGTCTGAAAGACCAGTAGGAACTGTAGTAGTTGAGGGACCAGTAGTTATAATTGTGCTTATTTGATCAGTGTGACCTGAGATGCTTGAATCCTCTTTAGCAACAGTTGTGTTTGACGGATCATTAGCAACACCCATGCTTGTGGGACCAGTAGAAACTGTTGTGGTTGACAGACTGGAAAAAACTGCTTTGCTTGAAAGGGCCAGAGGAACAGTGGTGCTTAACTGTTCACTAGGAACTGCAGTAATTGTGGGCCCATCAGAAATAGATGTCATTGATGAATCTGAAGGATCTTTAGTGATGGTGGGACTATTAGGAACAGTAATGCTTGACAGATCAGTAGGAACCGCAGTGGTCAAAGTTCCAGTGTGAACATTTGTGTTAAGTTGACTGGTAGGGACTGCATTTTTCGAAAACTGATTAGGAGCAGTTGTACTTGATGGAGCAATGTTGCCTGTGGTGCTTGAAGGACCAACAGGAGCATTTGTGATTGATACATCTGTAGAAATTACATTGCTTGACTGGGCAGCTGTAGCAGTTGTGATTGATGTATTGTTTGAAACTGAAGTATGTGAAAGATAATTAGTTGAAGCAGTTGTGCTTGATGGATCATTGTGGCCTGTGGTGCTTGAAGGACCATTAGAGCAGTTGTGACTGTTACATCTGTAGAAAGTTCACTGCTTGAAATACCAGTAGAAATAGTTTTGCTTGATGCATCAGTGTGAACTGTATTACTTGACTGGCCAGCTGAAGCAATTGTGATTGATGTAGTTGTTGAACTTGTACTATCTGTAAGATGATTAGGTCCAGCTGTGCTTGACAGATCAGTAGATACAGTGGTAGTTATGGTGCCAGGAGGAGCAACAGCACTTAATTGATTAGTAGACACTGTGGAGGATGAAGGTCCTGGAAGAGCAGTTGTGTCTAAAAGACCAGTAGGAACTGTAGTAGTTGAGGGACCAGTAGTTATAATTGTGCTTATTTGATCAGTGTGACCTGAGATGCTTGAATCCTCTTTAGCAACAGTTGTGTTTGACGGATCATTAGCAACACCCATGCTTGTGGGACCAGTAGAAACTGTTGTGGTTGACAGACTGGAAAAAACTGCTTTGCTTGAAAGGGCCAGAGGAACAGTGGTGCTTAACTGTTCACTAGGAACTGCAGTAATTGTGGGCCCATCAGAAATAGATGTCATTGATGAATCTGAAGGATCTTTAGTGATGGTGGGACTATTAGGAACAGTAATGCTTGACAGATCAGTAGGAACCGCAGTGGTCAAAGTTCCAGTGTGAACATTTGTGTTAAGTTGACTGGTAAGGACTGGATTTTTCGAAAACTGATTAAGAGCAGTTGTACTTGATGGAGCAATGTTGCCTGTGGTGCTTGAAGGACCAACAGGAGCATTTGTGATTGATACATCTGTAGAAATTACATTGCTTGACTGGACAGCTGGAGCAGTTGTGATTGATGTATTGTTTGAAACTGAAGTATCTGAAAGATAATTAGGATCAGCTGTGCTTGACTGTCCAGCTGAAGCAATTGGGATTGATGCAGTTCTTGAAATTGTACTATCTGTAAGATGATTAGGTCCAGCTGTGCTTGACAGATCAGTAGAGACAGTGGTTGTTATAGTACCATGAGAAATAATTGTGTTTGATTGATAAGCAGGCACTGTGGATGTTGAAGGGCCTGACAGAACAGTTCTACTTGACTGATCAGTAGGAACTGCAGCAGATGTGGAACCATCAGAAACAGAGGTCTTTGACAAATTCAAAACATCTTTAGTTGTGATGGGACTATTAGGAGCAGTTATGCTTGACGGATCAGAAGAATCTGCAGTGGTAAAAGTTTCAACATGAACAGTTGTGCTTGGTGGCTCAGTGTGGCCTGTGTTGCTTGAAGTACCATCAGTCGCAGTTGTGACTGATGTATCTGTAGGACGCACACTGTTTGAAATAGCAGCAGAAATAGTTCTGCTTAATAAACCACTGTGAACTGTGTTGCTTGACTGGGCAGCTGGAGCAGTTGTGATCAATGCATTGTTTGAAACTGAAGTATCTGAAAGATAATTAGGTCCAGCTGTGCTTGACAGATCAGTAGAGACAGTGGTTTTATAGTACCATGAGAAATAAATGTGTTTGATTGATAAGCAGGCACTGTGGATGTTGAAGGGCCTGACAGAACAGTTCTACTTGACTGATCAGTAGGAGCTGCAGCAGATGTGGAACCATCAGGGACAGAGTTCTTTGATAAATTCAAAACATCTTTAGTTGTGTCGGGACTATTAGGAGCAGTTATGCTTGACAGATCAGAAGAATCTGCAGTTGTAAAACTTTCAACATGAACAGTTGTGCTTGGTTGATCAGTGTGGCCTGTGTTGCTTGAAGTACCATCAGTCGCAGTTGTGATTGATGTATCTGTAGGACGTTCACTGTTTGAAATAGCAGCAGAAATAGTTCTGCTTAATAAACCACTGTGAACTGTGTTGCTTGACTGGGCAGCTGGAGCAGTTGTGATCAATGCATTGTTTGAAACTGAAGTATCTGAAAGATAATTAGGATCAGCTGTGCTTGACAGATCAGTAGAGGCAGTGGTGGTTATAGTGCCAGGAGGAATTCCACTTGATTGATGACTAGCCACTGTGGAGGATGAAGGGCCTGAAAGAACAGTTGTGTCTGAAAGATCAGTAGGAACTGTAGTAGTTGAGGAACTGGCAGCTATAGTTGTGCTTAACTGATCTGTTTGACCTGAGATGCTTGAATGATCATTAGGAACAGTTCTGTTTGACAGATCAGTAGCCACAACCGTGGTTGTGGGACCAGTAGGAGCTGTTGTGGTTGACAGAATGGGAAGAACTGCATTGCTTGAAAGGCCAAGAGGAGCAGTTGTGCTTGACTGATCACTAGCAATTGCAGCAGTTGTGGACCCATCAGAAATAGATGTCTTTGGTGAATCCAATTTATTTGTAGTGATGATGGGACCATTAGGAGTAGCTGTAGTTGACAAATCAGAAGGTACTGCAGTCGTCAAACTTCCAGTGTGAACAGTTGTACTTGGTTGATCAGTAGGGACTGCATTTTTCGAAAATTTATTTGAAGCAGTTATGCTTGATGCATCATTGTGGCCTGTGGTGCTTGAAGTACCACGGGGAACAGTTGTGATTGGTACATCTGTAGAATGTTCACTGCTTGAAATACCAGTAGAAATAGTTTTGCTTGATGCATCAGTGTGAACTGTAATATTTGACTGGCCAGCTGTAGCAATTGGGATTGATGCAGTTCTTGAAATTGTACTATCTGTAAGATGATTAGGTCCAGCTGTGCTTGACAGATCAGTAGAGACAGTGGTTGTTATGGTGCCAGGAGGAGCAACAGCACTTAATTGATTAGTAGACACTGTGGAGGATGAAGGTCCTGAAGAACAGTTCTACTTGACTGATCAGTAGGAACTGCAGCAGATGTGGAACCATCAGAAACAGAGGTCTTTGACAAATTCAAAACATCTTTAGTTGTGATGGGACTATTAGGAGCAGTTATGCTTGACGGATCAGAAGAATCTGCAGTGGTAAAAGTTTCAACATGAACAGTTGTGCTTGGTGGCTCAGTATGGCCTGTGTTGCTTGAAGTACCATCAGTCGCAGTTGTGACTGATGTATCTGTAGGACGCACACTGTTTGAAATAGCAGCAGAAATAGTTCTGCTTAATAAACCACTGTGAACTGTGTTGCTTGACTGGGCAGCTGGAGCAGTTGTGATCAATGCATTGTTTGAAACTGAAGTATCTGAAAGATAATTAGGATCAGCTGTGCTTGACAGATCAGTAGAGGCAGTGGTGGTTATAGTGCCAGAAGGAATTCCACTTGATTGATGACTAGCCACTGTGGAGGATGAAGGGCCTGAAAGAACAGTTGTGTCTGAAAGATCAGTAGGAACTGTAGTAGTTGCGGGATCAACAGTTATAGTTGTGCTTATCTGATCTGTTTGACCTGAGATGCTTGAATGATCATTAGGAACAGTTCTGTTTGACAGATCAATAGTAACAACCGTGGTTGTGGGACTAGTAGGAACAGTTTTGGTTGACAGAATGGGAAGAACTGCATTGCTTGAAAGGCCTAGAGGAACAGTTGTGCTTGACTGATCACTAGCAATTGCAGTAATTGTGGACCCATCAGAAATAGATGTTATTGATGAATCTGAAGGATCTTTAGCGATGGTGGGACTATTAGGAACAGTAATGCTTGACAGATCAGTAGGAACTGCAGTGGTCAAAGTTCCAGTGTGAACATTTGTGTTAAGTTGACTGGTAGGGACTGCATTTTTCGAAAACTGATTAGGGGCAGTTGTACTTGATGGAGCAATGTTGCCTGTGGTGCTTGAAGGACCAACAGGAGCATTTGTGATTGATACATCTGTAGAAATTACATTGCTTGACTGGGCAGCTGCAGCAGTTGTGATTGATGTATTGTTTGAAACTGAAGTATGTGAAAGATAATTAGTTGAAGCAGTTGTGCTTGATGGATCATTGTGGCCTGTGGTGCTTGAAGTACCATTAGGAGCAGTTGTGATTGGTACATCTGTAGAAAGTTCACTGCTTGAAATACCAGTAGAAATAGTTTTGCTTGATGCATCAGTGTGAACTGTATTACTTGACTGGCCAGCTGAAGCAATTGGGATTGATGCAGTTCTTGAAATTGTACTATCTGTAAGATGATTAGGTCCAGCTGTGCTTGACAGATCAGTAGAGACAGTGGTTGTTATAGTACCATGAGAAATAATTGTGTTTGATTGATAAGCAGGCACTGTGGATGTTGAAGGGCCTGACAGAACAGTTCTACTTGACTGATCAGTAGGAACTGCAGCAGATGTGGAACCATCAGAAACAGAGGTCTTTGACAAATTCAAAACATCTTTAGTTGTGATGGGACTATTAGGAGCAGTTATGCTTGACGGATCAGAAGAATCTGCAGTGGTAAAAGTTTCAACATGAACAGTTGTGCTTGGTGGCTCAGTATGGCCTGTGTTGCTTGAAGTACCATCAGTCGCAGTTGTGACTGATGTATCTGTAGGACGCACACTGTTTGAAATAGCAGCAGAAATAGTTCTGCTTAATAAACCACTGTGAACTGTGTTGCTTGACTGGGCAGCTGGAGCAGTTGTGATCAATGCATTGTTTGAAACTGAAGTATCTGAAGATAATTAGGATCAGCTGTGCTTGACAGATCAGTAGAGGCAGTGGTGGTTATAGTGCCAGAAGGAATTCCACTTGATTGATGACTAGCCACTGTGGAGGATGAAGGGCCTGAAAGAACAGTTGTGTCTGAAAGATCAGTAGGAACTGTAGTAGTTGCGGGATCAACAGTTATAGTTGTGCTTATCTGATCTGTTTGACCTGAGATGCTTGAATGATCATTAGGAACAGTTCTGTTTGACAGATCAATAGTAACAACCGTGGTTGTGGGACTAGTAGGAACAGTTTTGGTTGACAGAATGGGAAGAACTGCATTGCTTGAAAGGCCTAGAGGAACAGTTGTGCTTGACTGATCACTAGCAATTGCAGCAGTTGTGGACCCATCAGAAATAGATGTCTTTGGTGAATCCAATTTATTTGTAGTGATGATGGGACCATTAGGAGTAGCTGTACTTAACAAATCAGAAGGTACTGCAGTCGTCAAACTTCCAGTGTGAACAGTTGTACTTGGTTGATCAGTAGGGACTGCATTTTTCGAAAATTTATTTGAAGCAGTTATGCTTGATGCATCATTGTGAACTGTAATATTTGACTGGCCAGCTGTAGCAATTGGGATTGATGCAGTTCTTGAACTTGTACTATCTGTAAGATGATTAGGTCCAGCTGTGCTTGACAGATCAGTAGATACAGTGGTAGTTATGGTGCCAGGAGGAGCAACAGCACTTAATTGATTAGTAGACACTGTGGAGGATGAAGGTCCTGGAAGAGCAGTTGTGTCTGAAAGATCAGTAGGAACTGTAGTAGTTGAGGGACCAGTAGTTATAATTGTGCTTATTTGATCAGTGTGACCTGAGATGCTTGAATCCTCTTTAGCAACAGTTGTTTTGACGGATCATTAGCAACACCCATGCTTGTGGGACCAGTAGAAACTGTTGTGGTTGACAGACTGGAAAAAATGCTTTGCTTGAAAGGCCAGAGGAACAGTTGTGCTTAACTGTTCACTAGGAACTGCAGTAATTGTGGGCCCATCAGAAATAGATGTTATTGATGAATCTGAAGGATCTTTAGCGATGGTGGGACTATTAGGAACAGTAATGCTTGACAGATCAGTAGGAACCGCAGTGGTCAAAGTTCCAGTGTGAACATTTGTGTTAAGTTGACTGGTAGGGACTGCATTTTTCGAAAACTGATTAGGAGCAGTTGTACTTGATGGAGCAATGTTGCCTGTGGTGCTTGAAGGACCAACAGGAGCATTTGTGATTGATACATCTGTAGAAATTACATTGCTTGACTGGGCAGCTGCAGCAGTTGTGATTGATGTATTGTTTGAAACTGAAGTATGTGAAAGATAATTAGTTGAAGCAGTTGTGCTTGATGGATCATTGTGGCCTGTGGTGCTTGAAGGACCATTAGGAGCAGTTGTGATTGGTACATCTGTAGAAAGTTCACTGCTTGAAATACCAGTAGAAATAGTTTTGCTTGATGCATCAGTGTGAACTGTATTACTTGACTGGCCAGCTGAAGCAATTGTGATTGATGTAGTTGTTGAACTTGTACTATCTGTAAGATGATTAGGTCCAGCTGTGCTTGACAGATCAGTAGATACAGTGGTAGTTATGGTGCCAGGAGGAGCAACAGCACTTAATTGATTAGTAGACACTGTGGAGGATGAAGGTCCTGGAAGAGCAGTTGTGTCTGAAAGATCAGTAGGAACTGTAGTAGTTGAGGGACCAGTAGTTATAATTGTGCTTATTTGATCAGTGTGACCTGAGATGCTTGAATCCTCTTTAGCAACAGTTGTGTTTGACGGATCATTAGCAACACCCATGCTTGTGGGACCAGTAGAAACTGTTGTGGTTGACAGACTGGAAAAACTGCTTTGCTTGAAAGGGCCAGAGGAACAGTGGTGCTTAACTGTTCACTAGGAACTGCAGTAATTGTGGGCCCATCAGAAATAGATGTCATTGATGAATCTGAAGGATCTTTAGTGATGGTGGGACTATTAGGAACAGTAATGCTTGACAGATCAGTAGGAACCGCAGTGGTCAAAGTTCCAGTGTGAACATTTGTGTTAAGTTGACTGGTAGGGACTGCATTTTTCGAAAACTGATTAGAGCAGTTGTACTTGATGGAGCAATGTTGCCTGTGGTGCTTGAAGGACCAACAGGAGCATTTGTGATTGATACATCTGTAGAAATTACATTGCTTGACTGGGCAGCTGTAGCAGTTGTGATTGATGTATTGTTTGAAACTGAAGTATGTGAAAGATAATTAGTTGAAGCAGTTGTGCTTGATGGATCATTGTGGCCTGTGGTGCTTGAAGGACCATTAGGAGCAGTTGTGATTGGTACATCTGTAGAAAGTTCACTGCTTGAAATACCAGTAGAAATAGTTTTGCTTGATGCATCAGTGTGAACTGTATTACTTGACTGGCCAGCTGAAGCAATTGTGATTGATGTAGTTGTTGAACTTGTACTATCTGTAAGATGATTAGGTCCAGCTGTGCTTGACAGATCAGTAGATACAGTGGTAGTTATGGTGCCAGGAGGAGCAACAGCACTTAATTGATTAGTAGACACTGTGGAGGATGAAGGTCCTGGAAGAGCAGTTGTGTCTAAAAGACCAGTAGGAACTGTAGTAGTTGAGGGACCAGTAGTTATAATTGTGCTTATTTGATCAGTGTGACCTGAGATGCTTGAATCCTCTTTAGCAACAGTTGTGTTTGACGGATCATTAGCAACACCCATGCTTGTGGGACCAGTAGAAACTGTTGTGGTTGACAGACTGGAAAAAACTGCTTTGCTTGAAAGGGCCAGAGGAACAGTGGTGCTTAACTGTTCACTAGGAACTGCAGTAATTGTGGGCCCATCAGAAATAGATGTCATTGATGAATCTGAAGGATCTTTAGTGATGGTGGGACTATTAGGAACAGTAATGCTTGACAGATCAGTAGGAACCGCAGTGGTCAAAGTTCCAGTGTGAACATTTGTGTTAAGTTGACTGGTAGGGACTGCATTTTTCGAAAACTGATTAGGAGCAGTTGTACTTGATGGAGCAATGTTGCCTGTGGTGCTTGAAGGACCAACAGGAGCATTTGTGATTGATACATCTGTAGAAATTACATTGCTTGACTGGGCAGCTGTAGCAGTTGTGATTGATGTATTGTTTGAAACTGAAGTATCTGAAAGATGATTAGGTGCATCTGCACTTGACAGATCAGTAGAGACAGTGGTGGATATAGTGCCAGGAGGAATTCCACTTGATTGATTACAAGCCACTGTGGAGGATGAAGGGCTTGAAAGAACAGTTGTGTCTGAAAGACCAGTAAGAACTGTAGTAGTTGCGGGACCAACAGCTATAGTTGTGCTTATCTGATCTTTTGACCTGAGATGCTTGAATGATCATTAGGAACAGTTCTGTTTGACAGATCAGTAGCAACAGCCGTGGTTGTTGGACCAGTAGGAGCTGTTGTGTTTAACAGAATGGGAAGAACTACATTGCTTGAAAGGCCAAGAGGAACAGTTGTGCTTGATGGATCATTGTGGCCTGTGGTGCTTGAAGTACCATCAGTCGCAGTTGTGATTGATGTATCTGTAGGACGTTCACTGTTTGAAATAGCAGCAGAACTATTTCTGCTTAATAAACCATTGTGAACTGTGTTGCTTGACTGGGCAGCTGTAGCAGTTGTGATTGATGTATTGTTTGAAACTGAAGTATCTGAAAGATGATTAGGTCCAGCTGTGCTTGACAGATCAGTAGAGACAGTGGTGGATATAGTGCCAGGAGGAATTCCACTTGATTGATTACTAGCCACTGTGGAGGATGAAGGGCTTGAAAGAACAGTTGTGTCTGAAAGACCAGTAGGAACTGTAGTAGTTGCGGGACCAACAGCTATAGTTGTGCTTATCTGATCTTTTGACCTGAGATGCTTGAATGATCATTAGGAACAGTTCTGTTTGACAGATCAGTAGCAACAGCCGTGGTTGTTGGACCAGTAGGAGCTGTTGTGTTTAACAGAATGGGAAGAACTACATTGCTTGAAAGGCCAAGAGGAACAGTTGTGCTTGACTGATCACTAGCAATTGCAGCATTCGGGGACCCATCAGAAATAGATGTATTTGGGAAATCCAATTGATTTGTAGTGATGATGGGACCATTAGGAGTAGCTGTGCTTGACAGATCAGAAGGTACTGCAGTCGTCAAACTTCCAGTGTGAACAGTTGTACTTGGTTGATCAGTAGGGACAGCAATTTCTTTTGAAAACTTACTAGGAGCAGTTGTGCTTGATGGATCATTGTGGCCTGTGGTGCTTGAAGGACCATTAGGACCAGTTGTGATTGATACATCTGTAGAAAGTTCACTGCTTGAAATACCACTAGAGATAGTTTTGCTTGATACATCATTGTGAACTGTATTACTTGACTGGCCAACTGAAGCAATTGTGATTGATGTAGTTGTTGAAATTGTACTATCTGTAAGATGATTAGGTCCAGCTGTGCTTGACAGATCAGTAGAGACAGTGGTAGTTATGGTGCCAGGAGGAGCAATAGCACTTAATTGATTAGTAGGCACTGTGGAGGATGAAGGTCCTGGAAGAGCAGTTGTGTCTGAAAGACCAGTAGGAACTGTAGTAGTTGAGGGACCAGTAGTTATAATTGTGCTTAACTGATCAGTGTGACCTGAGATGCTTGAATCCTCTTTAGCAACAGTTGTGTTTGATGGATCATTAGCAACACCCATGCTTGTGGGACCAGTAGAAACTGTTGTGGTTGACAAACTGGAAAAACTGCTTTGCTTGAAAGGGCCAGAGGAACAGTGGTGCTTAACTGTTCACTAGGAACTGCAGGAATTGTGGACCCATCAGAAATAGATGTCATTGATGAATCTGAAGGATCTTTAGCGATGGTGGGACTATTAGGAACAGTAATGCTTGACAGATCAGTAGGAACCGCAGTGGTCAAAGTTCCAGTGTGAACATTTGTGTTAAGTTGACTGGTAGGGACTGCATTTTTCGAAAACTGATTAGGAGCAGTTGTACTTGATGGAGCAATGTTGCCTGTGGTGCTTGAAGGACCATCAGGAGCATTTGTGATTGATACATCTGTAGAAATTACATGGGCAGCTGGAGCAGTTGTGATTGATGTATTGTTTGAAACTGAAGTATCTGAAATATAATTAGGATCAGCTGTGCTTGACAGGTCAGTAGAGGCAGTGGTGGTTATAGTGCCATGAGGAATTCCACTTGATTGATTCCTAGCCACTGTGGAGGATGAAGGGCCTGAAAGAACAGTTGAAACTGAAAGATCTGTAGGAACCGTAGTAGTTGAGGGACTGGCAGCTATAGTTGTGCTTAACTGATCTGTTTGACCTGAGATACTTGAATGATCATTAGGAACAATTCTGTTTGACAGATCAGTATCAACAGCCGTGGTTGTGGGACTAGTAGGAGCTGTTGTGGTTGACAGAATGGGAAGAACTGCATTGCTTGAAAGGCCAAGAGGAACAGTTGTGCTTGATTGATCACTAGCAACTGCAGCAGTTGTGGACCCATCAGAAACAGATGTCTTTGAATCCAATTGATTTGTAGCGATGATGGGACCATTAGGAGTAGCTGTGCTTGATAGATCAGAAGGTACTGCAGTCGTCAAACTTCCAGTGTGAACAGCTGTGCTTGGTTGATCAGTAGGGACTGCATTTTTCGAAAATTTATTTGAAGCAGTTGTGCTTGATGGATCATTGTGGCCTGTGGTGCCTGAAGTACCATTAGGAGCAGTTGTGATTGGTACATCTTTAGAAAGTTCACTGCTTGAAATACCAGTAGAAATAATTTTGCTTGATGCATCAGTGTGAACTGTATTACTTGACTGGCCAGCTGTAGCAATTGGGATTGATGCAGTTCTTGAAATTGTACTATCTGTAAGATGATTAGGTCCAGCTGTGCTTGACAGATCAGTCAAGACAGTGGTTGTTATAGTACCATGAGAAATAATTGTGTTTGATTGATAAGCAGGCACTGTGGATGTTGAAGGGCCTGACAGAACAGTTCTACTTGACTGATCAGTAGGAGCTGCAGCAGATGTGGAACCATCAGGAACAGAGTTCTTTGATAAATTCAAAACATCTTTAGTTGTGATGGGACTATTAGGAGCAGTTATGCTTGATGGATCAGAAGAATCTGCAGTGGTAAAAGTTTCAACATGAACAGTTGTGCTTGGTGGCTCAGTGTGGCCTGTGTTGCTTGAAGTACCATCAGTCGCAATTGTGACTGATGTATCTGTAGGACGCACACTGTTTGAAATAGCAGCAGAAATAGTTCTGCTTAATAAACCACTGTGAACTGTGTTGCTTGACTGGGCAGCTGGAGCAGTTGTGATCAATGCATTGTTTGAAACTGAAGTATCTGAAAGATAATTAGGTCCAGCTGTGCTTGGCAGATCAGTCGAGACAGTGGTTTTTATAGTACCATGAGAAATAAATGTGTTTGATTGATAAGCAGGCACTGTGGATGTTGAAGGGCCTGACAGAACAGTTCTACTTGACTGATCAGTAGGAGCTGCAGCAGATGTGGAACCATCAGGGACAGAGTTCTTTGATAAATTCAAAACATCTTTAGTTGTGTCGGGACTATTAGGAGCAGTTATGCTTGACAGATCAGAAGAATCTGCAGTTGTAAAAGTTTCAACATGAACAGTTGTGCTTGGTTGATCAGTGTGGCCTGTGTTGTTTGAAGTACCATCAGTCACAGTTGTGATTGATGTATCCGTAGGACGTACACTGTTTGAAATAGCAGCAGAAATAGTTCTGCTTAATAAACCACTGTGAACTGTGTTGCTTGACTGGGCAGCTGGAGCAGTTGTGATCAATGCATTGTTTGAAACTGAAGTATCTGAAAGATGGTTAGGATCAGCTGTGCTTGACAGATTAGTAGAGGTAGAGGTGGTTATAGTGCCAGGAGGAATTCCACTTGATTGATGACTAGCCACTGTGGAGGATGAAGGGCCTGAAAGAACAGTTGTGTATGAAAGATCAGTGGGGTCTGTAGTAGTTGAGGAACTGGCAGCTATAGTTGTGCTTAACTGATCTGTTTGATCGGAGATGCTTGAATGATCATTAGGAACAATTCTGTTTGACAGATCAGTAGCAACAGCCATGGTTGTGGGACCAGTAGGAGCTTTTGTGGTTGACAGAATGGGAAGAACTGCATTGCTTGAAAGGCCAAGTGGAACAGTTGTGCTTGACTGATCACTAGCAACTGCAACAGTTGTGGACCCATCAGAAATAGATGTTTTTGAATCCAATTGATTTGTAGTGATGATGGGACCATTAGGAGTAGCTGTGTTTGACAGATCAGAAGGTACTGTAGTGGTCAAACTTCCAGTGTGAACAGTTGTGCTTGGTTGATCAGTAGGGACTGCATTTTTCGAAAATTTATTTGAAGCAGTTGTGCTTGATGGATCATTGTGGCCTGTGGTGCTTGAAGGACTATTAGGAGCAGTTGTGATTGGTACATCTTTAGAAAGTTCACTGCTTGAAATACCAGTAGAAATAATTTTGCTTGATGCATCAGTGTGAACTGTATTACTTGACTGGCCAGCTGTAGCAATTGGGATTGATGCAGTTCTTGAAATTGTACTATCTGTAAGATGATTAGGTCCAGCTGTGCTTGACAGATCAGTCAAGACAGTGGTTGTTATAGTACCATGAGAAATAATTGTGTTTGATTGATAAGCAGGCACTGTGGATGTTGAAGGGCCTGACAGAACAGTTCTACTTGACTGATCAGTAGGAGCTGCAGCAGATGTGGAACCATCAGGAACAGAGTTCTTTGATAAATTCAAAACATCTTTAGTTGTGATGGGACTATTAGGAGCAGTTATGCTTGACGGATCAGAAGAATCTGCAGTGGTAAAAGTTTCAACATGAACAGTTGTGCTTGATGGATCATTGTGGCCTGTGGTGCTTGAAGGACTATTAGGAGCAGTTGTGACTGTTACATCTGTAGAAAGTTCACTGCTTGAAATACCAGTAGAGATAGTTTTGCTTGATATATCATTGTGAACTGTATTACTTGACGGGCCAACTGAAGCAATTGTGATTGATGTAGTTGTTGAAATTGTACTATCTGTAAGATGATTAGGTCCAGCTGTGCTTGACAGATCAGTAGAGACAGTGGTAGTTATGGTGCCAGGAGGAGCAATAGCACTTAATTGATTAGTAGGCACTGTGGAGGATGAAGGTCCTGGAAGAGCAGTTGTGTCTGAAAGACCAGTAGGAACTGTAGTAGTTGAGGACCAGTAGTTATAATTGTGCTTAACTGATCAGTGTGACCTGAGATGCTTGAATCCTCTTTAGCAACAGTTGTGTTTGACGGATCATTAGCAACACCCATGCTTGTGGGACCAGTAGAAACTGTTGTGGTTGACAGACTGGAAAAAACTGCTTTGCTTGAAGGACCAGAGGAACAGTTGAGCTTAACTGTTCACTAGGAACTGCAGTAATTGTGGACCCATCAGAAATAGATGTCACTAATGATTCTGAAGGACCTTTAGCGATGGTGGGACTATTGGGAACAGTAATGCTTGATAGATCAGTAGGAATCGCAGTGGTCAAAGTTCCAGTGTGAACATTTGTGTTAAGTTGACTGGTAGGGACTGCATTTTTCGAAAATTTATTTGAAGCAGTTGTGCTTGATGGATCATTGTGGCCTGTGGTGCTTGAAGGACCAACAGGAGCATTTGTGATTGATACATCTGTAGAAAGTTCACTGCTTGAAATACCAGTAGAAATAGTTTTGCTTGATGCATCAGTGTGAACTGTATTACTTGACTGGCCAGCTGAAGCAATTGTGATTGATGTAGTTGTTGAAATTGTACTATCTGTAAGATGATTAGGTCCAGCTGTGCTTGACAGATCAGTAGATACAGTGGTAGTTATGGTGCCAGGAGGAGCAACAGCACTTAATTGATTAGTAGACACTGTGGAGGATGAAGGTCCTGGAAGAGCAGTTGTGTCTGAAAGACCAGTAGGAACTGTAGTAGTTGAGGGACCAGTAGTTATAATTGTGCTTATTTGATCAGTGTGACCTGAGATGCTTGAATCCTCTTTAGCAACAGTTGTGTTTGACGATCATTAGCAACACCCATGCTTGTGGGACCAGTAGAAACTGTTGTGGTTGACAGACTGGAAAAACTGCTTTGCTTGAAAGGGCCAGAGGAACAGTGGTGCTTAACTGTTCACTAGGAACTGCAGTAATTGTGGGCCCATCAGAAATAGATGTCATTGATGAATCTGAAGGATCTTTAGTGATGGTGGGACTATTAGGAACAGTAATGCTTGACAGATCAGTAGGAACCGCAGTGGTCAAAGTTCCAGTGTGAACATTTGTGTTAAGTTGACTGGTAGGACTGCATTTTTCGAAAACTGATTAGAGCAGTTGTACTTGATGGAGCAATGTTGCCTGTGGTGCTTGAAGGACCAACAGGAGCATTTGTGATTGATACATCTGTAGAAATTACATTGCTTGACTGGGCAGCTGTAGCAGTTGTGATTGATGTATTGTTTGAAACTGAAGTATGTGAAAGATAATTAGTTGAAGCAGTTGTGCTTGATGGATCATTGTGGCCTGTGGTGCTTGAAGGACCATTAGGAGCAGTTGTGACTGTTACATCTGTAGAAAGTTCACTGCTTGAAATACCAGTAGAAATAGTTTTGCTTGATGCATCAGTGTGAACTGTATTACTTGACTGGCCAGCTGAAGCAATTGTGATTGATGTAGTTGTTGAACTTGTACTATCTGTAAGATGATTAGGTCCAGCTGTGCTTGACAGATCAGTAGATACAGTGGTAGTTATGGTGCCAGGAGGAGCAACAGCACTTAATTGATTAGTAGACACTGTGGAGGATGAAGGTCCTGGAAGAGCAGTTGTGTCTAAAAGACCAGTAGGAACTGTAGTAGTTGAGGGACCAGTAGTTATAATTGTGCTTATTTGATCAGTGTGACCTGAGATGCTTGAATCCTCTTTAGCAACAGTTGTGTTTGACGGATCATTAGCAACACCCATGCTTGTGGGACCAGTAGAAACTGTTGTGGTTGACAGACTGGAAAAAACTGCTTTGCTTGAAAGGGCCAGAGGAACAGTGGTGCTTAACTGTTCACTAGGAACTGCAGTAATTGTGGGCCCATCAGAAATAGATGTCATTGATGAATCTGAAGGATCTTTAGTGATGGTGGGACTATTAGGAACAGTAATGCTTGACAGATCAGTAGGAACCGCAGTGGTCAAAGTTCCAGTGTGAACATTTGTGTTAAGTTGACTGGTAAGGACTGGATTTTTCGAAAACTGATTAAGAGCAGTTGTACTTGATGGAGCAATGTTGCCTGTGGTGCTTGAAGGACCAACAGGAGCATTTGTGATTGATACATCTGTAGAAATTACATTGCTTGACTGGACAGCTGGAGCAGTTGTGATTGATGTATTGTTTGAAACTGAAGTATCTGAAAGATAATTAGGATCAGCTGTGCTTGACTGTCCAGCTGAAGCAATTGGGATTGATGCAGTTCTTGAAATTGTACTATCTGTAAGATGATTAGGTCCAGCTGTGCTTGACAGATCAGTAGAGACAGTGGTTGTTATAGTACCATGAGAAATAATTGTGTTTGATTGATAAGCAGGCACTGTGGATGTTGAAGGGCCTGACAGAACAGTTCTACTTGACTGATCAGTAGGAACTGCAGCAGATGTGGAACCATCAGAAACAGAGGTCTTTGACAAATTCAAAACATCTTTAGTTGTGATGGGACTATTAGGAGCAGTTATGCTTGACGGATCAGAAGAATCTGCAGTGGTAAAAGTTTCAACATGAACAGTTGTGCTTGGTGGCTCAGTGTGGCCTGTGTTGCTTGAAGTACCATCAGTCGCAGTTGTGACTGATGTATCTGTAGAACGCACACTGTTTGAAATAGCAGCAGAAATAGTTCTGCTTAATAAACCACTGTGAACTGTGTTGCTTGACTGGGCAGCTGGAGCAGTTGTGATTGATGTATTGTTTGAAACTGAAGTATCTGAAAGATAATTAGGATCAGCTGTGCTTGACAGATCAGTAGAGGCAGTGGTGGTTATAGTGCCAAAAGGAATTCCACTTGATTGATGACTAGCCACTGTGGAGGATGAAGGGCCTGAAAGAACAGTTGTGTCTGAAAGATCAGTAGAAACTGTAGTAGTTGAGGGACCAGTAGTTATAATTGTGCTTATTTGATCAGTGTGACCTGAGATGCTTGAATGATCATTAGGAACAGTTCTGTTAGACAGATCAGTAGCCACAACCGTGGTTGTGGGACCAGTAGGAGCTGTTGTGGTTGACAGAATGGGAAGAACTGCATTGCTTGAAAGGCCAAGAGGAGCAGTTGTGCTTGACTGATCACGAGCAATTGCAGCAGTTGTGGACCCATCAGAAATAGATGTCTTTGGTGAATCCATTTTATTTGTAGTGATGCTGGGACCATTAGAGTAGCTGTAGTTGACAAATCAGAAGGTACTGCAGTCGTCAAACTTCCAGGGTGAACAGTTGTACTTGGTTGATCAGTAGGGACTGCATTTTTCGAAAATTTATTTGAAGCAGTTATGCTTGATGCATCATTGTGGCCTGTGGTGCTTGAAGTACCACGGGGAACAGTTGTGATTGGTACATCTGTAGAATGTTCACTGCTTGAAAAACCAGTAGAAATAGTTTTGCTTGATGCATCAGTGTGAACTGTATTACTTGACTGGCCAGCTGAAGCAATTGTGATTGATGTATTGTTTGAAACTGAAGTATGTGAAAGATAATTAGTTGAAGCAGTTGTGCTTGATGGATCATTGTGGCCTGTGGTGCTTGAAGGACCATTAGGAGCAGTTGTGACTGTTACATCTGTAGAAAGTTCACTGCTTGAAATACCAGTAGAAATAGTTTTGCTTGATGCATCAGTGTGAACTGTAATATTTGACTGGCCAGCTGAAGCAATTGTGATTGATGTAGTTGTTGAACTTGTACTATCTGTAAGATGATTAGGTCCAGCTGTGCTTGACAGATCAGTAGAGACAGTGGTTGTTATAGTACCATGAGAAATAATTGTGTTTGATTGATAAGCAGGCACTGTGGAGGATGAAGGTCCTGGAAGAGCAGTTGTGTCTGAAAGACCAGTAGGAACTGTAGTAGTTGTGGGACCAACAGTTATAGTTGTGCTTATCTGATCTGTTTGACCTGAGATGCTTGAATCCTCTTTAGCAACAGTTGTGTTTGACGGATCATTAGCAACACCCATGCTTGTGGGACCAGTAGGAACTGTAGTAGTTGTGGGACCAACAGTTATAGTTGTGCTTATCTGATCTGTTTGACCTGAGATGCTTGAATCCTCTTTAGCAACAGTTGTGTTTGACGGATCATTAGCAACACCCATGCTTGTGGGACCAGTAGAAACTGTTGTGGTTGACAGAATGGGAAGAACTGCATTGCTTGAAAGGCCTAGAGGAACAGTTGTGCTTGATGGATCATTGTGGCCTGTGGTGCTTGAAGGACCAACAGGAGCATTTGTGATTGATACATCTGTAGAAATTACATTGCTTGACTGGGCAACTGGAGCAGTTGTGATCAATGCATTGTTTGAAACTGAAGTATCTGAAAGATAATTAGGATCAGCTGTGCTTGACAGATCAGTAGAGGCAGTGGTGGATATAGTGCCAGGAGGAATTCCACTTGATTGATTCCTAGCCACTGTGGAGGATGAAGGGCCTGAAAGAACAGTTGTGTCTGAAAGATCAGTAGGAACTGTAGTAGTTGCGGGATCAACAGTTATAGTTGTGCTTATCTGATCTGTTTGACCTGAGATGCTTGAATGATCATTAGGAACAGTTCTGTTTGACAGATCAATAGTAACAACCGTGGTTGTGGGACTAGTAGGAACAGTTTTGGTTGACAGAATGGGAAGAACTGCATTGCTTGAAAGGCCTAGAGGAACAGTTGTGCTTGACTGATCACGAGCAATTGCAGCAGTTGTGGACCCATCAGAAATAGATGTCTTTGGTGAATCCAATTTATTTGTAGTGATGATGGGACCATTAGGAGTAGCTGTACTTGACAAATCAGAAGGTACTGCAGTCGTCAAACTTCCAGGGTGAACAGTTGTACTTGGTTGATCAGTAGGGACTGCATTTTTCGAAAATTTATTTGAAGCAGTTATGCTTGATGCATCATTGTGGCCTGTGGTGCTTGAAGGACCAACAGGAGCATTTGTGATTGATACATCTGTAGAAATTACACTGCTTGACTGGACAGCTGGAGCAGTTGTGATTGATGTAGTTGTTGAACTTGTACTATCTGTAAGATGATTAGGTCCAGCTGTGCTTGACAGATCAGTAGATACAGTGGTAGTTATGGTGCCAGGAGGAGCAACAGCACTTAATTGATTAGTAGACACTGTGGAGGATGAAGGTCCTGGAAGAGCAGTTGTGTCTGAAAGCCCAGTAGGAACTGTAGTAGTTGAGGGACCAGTAGTTATAATTGTGCTTATTTGATCAGTGTGACCTGAGATGCTTGAATCCTCTTTAGCAACAGTTGTTTTTGACGGATCATTAGCAACACCCATGCTTGTGGGACCAGTAGAAACTGTTGTGGTTGACAGACTGGGCAGAACTGCATTGCTTGAAAGGCCAAGAGGAGCAGTTGTGCTTGACTGATCACGAGCAATTGCAGCAGTTGTGGACCCATCAGAAATAGATGTCTTTGGTGAATCCAATTTATTTGTAGTGATGATGGGACCATTAGGAGTAGCTGTACTTGACAAATCAGAAGGTACTGCAGTTGTCAAACTTCCAGGGTGAACAGTTGTACTTGGTTGATCAGTAGGGATTGCATTTTTCGAAAATTTATTTGAAGCAGTTGTGCTTGATGCATCACTGTGGCCTGTGGTGCTTGAAGGACCAACAGGAGCATTTGTGATTGATACATCTGTAGAAATTACATTGCTTGACTGGGCAGCTGGAGCAGTTGTGATCAATGCATTGTTTGAAACTGAAGTATCTGAAAGATAATTAGGATCAGCTGTGCTTGACAGATCAGTAGAGGCAGTGGTGGTTATAGTGCCAGGAGGAATTCCACTTGATTGATGACTAGCCACTGTGGAGGATGAAGGGCCTGAAAGAACAGTTGTGTCTGAAAGATCAGTAGGAACTGTAGTAGTTGCGGGATCAACAGTTATAGTTGTGCTTATCTGATCTGTTTGACCTGAGATGCTTGAATGATCATTAGGAACAGTTCTGTTTGACAGATCAATAGTAACAACCGTGGTTGTGGGACTAGTAGGAACAGTTTTGGTTGACAGAATGGGAAGAACTGCATTGCTTGAAAGGCCTAGAGGAACAGTTGTGCTTGACTGATCACGAGCAATTGCAGCAGTTGTGGACCCATCAGAAATAGATGTCTTTGGTGAATCCAATTTATTTGTAGTGATGATGGGACCATTAGGAGTAGCTGTACTTGACAAATCAGAAGGTACTGCAGTCGTCAAACTTCCAGTGTGAACAGTTGTACTTGGTTGATCAGTAGGGACTGCATTTTTCGAAAATTTATTTGAAGCAGTTATGCTTGATGCATCATTGTGGCCTGTGGTGCTTGAAGTACCACGGGGAACAGTTGTGATTGGTACATCTGTAGAATGTTCACTGCTTGAAATACCAGTAGAAATAGTTTTGCTTGATGCATCAGTGTGAACTGTAATATTTGACTGGCCAGCTGTAGCAATTGGGATTGATGCAGTTCTTGAAATTGTACTATCTGTAAGATGATTAGGTCCAGCTGTGCTTGACAGATCAGTAGAGGCAGTGGTGGTTATAGTGCCAGGAGGAATTCCACTTGATTGATGACTAGCCACTGTGGAGGATGAAGGGCCTGAAAGAACAGTTGTGTCTGAAAGATCAGTAGGAACTGTAGTAGTTGCGGGATCAACAGTTATAGTTGTGCTTATCTGATCTGTTTGACCTGAGATGCTTGAATGATCATTAGGAACAGTTCTGTTTGACAGATCAGTAGCCACAACCGTGGTTGTGGGACCAGTAGGAGCTGTTGTGGTTGACAGAATGGGAAGAACTGCATTGCTTGAAAGGCCTAGAGGAACAGTTGTGCTTGACTGATCACTAGCAATTGCAGCAGTTGTGGACCCATCAGAAATAGATGTCTTTGGTGAATCCAATTTATTTGTAGTGATGATGGGACCATTAGGAGTAGCTGTACTTGACAAATCAGAAGGTACTGCAGTCGTCAAACTTCCAGTGTGAACAGTTGTACTTGGTTGATCAGTAGGGACTGCATTTTTCGAAAATTTATTTGAAGCAGTTATGCTTGATGCATCATTGTGAACTGTAATATTTGACTGGCCAGCTGTAGCAATTGGGATTGATGCAGTTCTTGAACTTGTACTATCTGTAAGATGATTAGGTCCAGCTGTGCTTGACAGATCAGTAGATACAGTGGTAGTTATGGTGCCAGGAGGAGCAACAGCACTTAATTGATTAGTAGACACTGTGGAGGATGAAGGTCCTGGAAGAGCAGTTGTGTCTGAAAGCCCAGTAGGAACTGTAGTAGTTGTGGGACCAACAGTTATAGTTGTGCTTATCTGATCTGTTTGACCTGATATGCTTGAATGATCATTAGGAACAGTTCTGTTTGACAGATCAGTATCAACAGCCGTGGTTGTGGGACCAGTAGGAGCTGTTGTGGTTGACAGAATGGGAAGAACTGCATTGCTTGAAAGGCCAAGAGGAGCAGTTGTGCTTGACTGATCACGAGCAATTGCAGCAGTTGTGGACCCATCAGAAATAGATGTCTTTGGTGAATCCAATTTATTTGTAGTGATGATGGGATCATTAGGAGTAGCTGTACTTGACAAATCAGAAGGTACTGCAGTCGTCAAACTTCCAGGGTGAACAGTTGTACTTGGTTGATCAGTAGGGACTGCATTTTTCGAAAATTTATTTGAAGCAGTTATGCTTGATGCATCATTGTGGCCTGTGGTGCTTGAAGTACCACGGGGAGCAGTTGTGATTGGTACATCTGTAGAAAGTTCACTGCTTGAAATACCAGTAGAAATAGTTTTGCTTGATGCATCAGTGTGAACTGTATTACTTGACTGGCCAGCTGAAGCAATTGTGATTGATGTAGTTGTTGAACTTGTACTATCTGTAAGATGATTAGGTCCAGCTGTGCTTGACAGATCAGTAGAGACAGTGGTAGTTATGGTGCCAGGAGGAGCAACAGCACTTAATTGATTAGTAGACACTGTGGAGGATGAAGGTCCTGGAAGAGCAGTTGTGTCTGAAAGCCCAGTAGGAACTGTAGTAGTTGAGGGACCAGTAGTTATAATTGTGCTTATTTGATCAGTGTGACCTGAGATGCTTGAATCCTCTTTAGCAACAGTTGTTTTTGACGGATCATTAGCAACACCCATGCTTGTGGGACCAGTAGAAACTGTTGTGGTTGACAGACTGGAAAAAAATGCTTTGCTTGAAAGGGCCAGAGGAACAGTGGTGCTTAACTGTTCACTAGGAACTGCAGTAATTGTGGGCCCATCAGAAATAGATGTTATTGATGAATCTGAAGGATCTTTAGCGATGGTGGGACTATTAGGAACAGTAATGCTTGACAGATCAGTAGGAACCGCAGTGGTCAAAGTTCCAGTGTGAACATTTGTGTTAAGTTGACTGGTAGGGACTGCATTTTTCGAAAACTGATTAGGGGCAGTTGTACTTGATGGAGCAATGTTGCCTGTGGTGCTTGAAGGACCAACAGGAGCATTTGTGATTGATACATCTGTAGAAATTACATTGCTTGACTGGGCAGCTGCAGCAGTTGTGATTGATGTATTGTTTGAAACTGAAGTATGTGAAAGATAATTAGTTGAAGCAGTTGTGCTTGATGGATCATTGTGGCCTGTGGTGCTTGAAGTACCATTAGGAGCAGTTGTGATTGGTACATCTGTAGAAAGTTCACTGCTTGAAATACCAGTAGAAATAGTTTTGCTTGATGCATCAGTGTGAACTGTATTACTTGACTGGCCAGCTGAAGCAATTGTGATTGATGTAGTTGTTGAACTTGTACTATCTGTAAGATGATTAGGTCCAGCTGTGCTTGACAGATCAGTAGATACAGTGGTAGTTATGGTGCCAGGAGGAGCAACAGCACTTAATTGATTAGTAGACACTGTGGAGGATGAAGGGCCTGAAAGAACATTTGTGTCTGAAAGATCAGTAGGAACTGTAGTAGTTGTGGGACCAACAGTTATAGTTGTGCTTATCTGATCTGTTTGACCTGATATGCTTGAATGATCATTAGGAACAGTTCTGTTAGACAGATCAGTAGCCACAACCGTGGTTGTGGGACCAGTAGGAGCTGTTGTGGTTGACAGAATGGGCAGAACTGCATTGCTTGAAAGGCCAAGAGGAGCAGTTGTGCTTGACTGATCACGAGCAATTGCAGCAGTTGTGGACCCATCAGAAATAGATGTCTTTGGTGAATCCAATTTATTTGTAGTGATGATGGGACCATTAGGAGTAGCTGTACTTGACAAATCAGAAGGTACTGCAGTTGTCAAACTTCCAGGGTGAACAGTTGTACTTGGTTGATCAGTAGGGATTGCATTTTTCGAAAATTTATTTGAAGCAGTTGTGCTTGATGCATCACTGTGGCCTGTGGTGCTTGAAGTACCACGGGGAGCAGTTGTGATTGGTACATCTGTAGAATGTTCACTGCTTGAAATACCAGTAGAAATAGTCTTGCTTGATGCATCAGTGTTAACTGTATTACCTGACTGTCCGGCTGAAGCAATTGGGATTGATGCAGTTTTTGAAATTATATTATCTGTAAGATGATTAGGTCCAGCTGTGCTTGACAGATCAGTAGAGACAGTGGTTGTTATAGTACCATGAGAAATAATTGTGTTTGATTGATAAGCAGGCACTGTGGACGTTGAAGGGCCTGACAGAACAGTTCTACTTGACTGATCAGTAGGAGCTGCAGCAGATGTGGAACCATCAGGGACAGAGTTCTTTGATAAATTCAAAACATCTTTAGTTGTGTCGGGACTATTAGGAGCAGTTATGCTTGACAGATCAAAAGAATCTGCAGTTGTAAAACTTTCAACATGAACAGTTGTGCTTGGTTGATCAGTGTGGCCTGTGTTGCTTGAAGTACCATCAGTCGCAGTTGTGATTGATGTATCTGTAGGACGTTCACTGTTTGAAATAGCAGCAGAACTATTTCTGCTTAATAAACCATTGTGAACTGTGTTACTTGAAATGGAATCAGGATTTGTGGTTGTCACTGGTAAGGTAACTTCAGTGTTTTCCTGAGCACAACCTATGGCAAAAAAATTCATATGTAAAAATGTTTACCTGGCAAAATTTCTAAATTTTTTAACTAAAATATGCTAATCACAAACCTTTTGTTTGGGAAAGAGAAATAATTTCTTTGCTTGTTTTGAGGTCCTCTAGATTTTCAGATGGTAAAATTGCCAAAGACTTCTCTAGGCCTTTCAATCTGAAAAGGAAAAAAAAAAAAAAAAGCTTTTTTTTCCCTACTACATCAAACAAAGTGAAAACATGACACCTAAAGGAATCAAATAACTCACATTGCATCGTAGGAGTCACAGCTGATGTTTTTAGGGATAACCACCAAATCTGAAGGACGGAAACTGGCCAGCAGTACGACAAGATTTATTTGGAACCACAACTCATAGTCACTCTTTTGGAAGAAGGGGAATTTGGGAGCAAGAGCCATCAAAGTTAGGTTCAGCATTGTGTCTCGGACAGCTGTGTTTTCAATAATTGTGATATTTCTCTGAAATATACAAAAGTATCAACAACATTTGTCATTTCATATCATTTTAAAAACATGAATTATTTGTGTGATGATTAAAGGATTGTCTTACTGTGTGACAGTGAGTTTAATCATAAAACTAAATGTATCGGAGTAGTTCAGAAAAACCTATTACCTTTGTTGTGATGTAAGGAATAGCCATAAAGAACTGTTCAAGCTGCCCATCCTCTGGAGACATCAGAATAGAGGTCAACACTTCTCTCATAAGAGTCTCATTCTGAAGTACACCAGTAGATGGATCAAATATTAATTCAGCTTTCAGTGTTGCTGAGAGGGAATTTAGAACTGCCATCTAAAAAAAAAAAAAAAAGACAAAACTTAGTCAAAATTATTATCATTCAGAGAGGGAATAAAAAAGATAAAGATGAAGATAAACCCAATTACCATGTTAATTTTCATCTCCTTTAAATTGGTATATGAGACATGTCTAGAAAATGGACCAAAGTTGATGGGTATCCATGAAGAATCAGTTGTGGAATCTCCTTGGCAGGCTTCATAATATATAATTCAGGAATAATCATTTAAATAAATAAACTACTGGTGGACACAAAAATCAATATAATGAACTAAAGTATATCAATGAAAATTGTGTGTTTAAGTAAAATCATCACATTTATGAATTTACAATTATGATTTTTTTGCTTTTTTTTTTTTTTAAATATATATATATATATTGCAGATTCTAAACTTTCCACTATCAAAAATTATGACAAGAATTTCTATAAAAAAATACAATGCACAAAACTAAAAAAATATACAGTATATATTTTATACTAATATGTAATAGTATTTTTATACTTTTTATACTATTGCATATCTTGTAAGCATCAAGATGGCACCGCAGATGGTGGCTTTTTAACTTTTTTTTTTTTGTCCTGTTTTAGGTAAAAACAAATTTACGATTCTTTACTAGAAACAAACTCCTAGACATCAGATACAGCACAACAAATTACACTATTACTCACCCGCACAAACAAGGACATTTTAAACTCTGCTGTGCTTTGCTTCACAGAAACCTGTTTGAACGGAGCCATCCTAGACAGCATGCTACAACAGGCTTCCAGCGGTTCAGAGCGGATTGCATCGCATCTCAGAGTCGTCGGGGAAAACGAGAGGCGTTGGAGTATGTTTTTATATAAAAGAAAGCTGATGTATAGACATGACAGTTTTAAAGAACATGTGCTGCCCAAATTTGGAAGCTCTCTTCATCAACTGTAAGCCTTTTTATTCACGGAATGTCCTAGTTTATTTCCTCAAATGATTTCCTCGTTTATTCTGGTGAGTGCGTACATTCCTCCTGACGCATGTGTGAGCACAGTACAAGAACAGCTGGCTGATCAGATCACACGCACAGAGCAGCGTTATCCTGACTCTTTCATTATCATTCTTGGTGATTTTAATAAAGCTAATTTCACCGACAGAGCATCACATGCCCCACCAGGGACATCAATATACTGAACCACTGCTGCACTGTTTTAAAGGATGCATATCACTCTGTCCCCCAAGTGGCTCTGGGACTCTCTGATCACTGTTTGGTTCATCTTCTACCAGCCTACAAGCAGAGACTTAAATCTGTTTCGCCTGTAGTAAGAAATGTAAAGAGATGGACTAATGAGGCGGGATTTACAAACCTGCTTTGACTGCACTGATTGATGTTTTTTTGAGGCTGCAGCCACTGATCTGGATGAGCTCACTGACATAGTGACATCCTACATCAGTTTCTGTGAGGACATGTGTGGGTAACACTTTATTTCAATAGTCCACTTTAGACATTCTACTAACAGTAAACAACTTTGCAGCTACATGTCAACTAGCAGTCATTAGAGTATTAGTAGACTGTTTAATGTCTTCTAACTTTATTTTGATGGCTTCACAACATACAACATACTGAGTATGAGAAACTTTGCAAGTATATGTCAACTTATTCTACTAACCCTAAATCTACCCTACTGAGAGTTAGTAGACATGTAGTTGCAAATTAATGAGAATTAGCTGACATTTAGTTGACATGTAGTTTTTTAGCTTTCCAGAGTAGTTTTTCTTTGCCACTCTTATCTCCCTATTCAGTGTGTATTTGGCCTGTTTGTACAAGGCTTTGTTCCCACTCCTATAGGCGTCCTTTTTGGCCTGGCGAAGCTGTTTGAGTTTTGTACTAAACCAAGGTTTGTCATTGTTAAATGTTAAATAAGTCCTGGTGGGTACACACATGTCCTCACAGAAACTGATGTAGGACGTCACGGTGTCAGTGAGCTCATCCAGATCAGTAGCTGCAGCCTCAAAAACACTCCCATCAGTAAGTTTGAAGCAGGCCTGTAAATCCTGCTCTGCTTCAACAGTCCATCTCTTTACAGTTCTTACTACAGGTTTAGCAGATTTAAGTTTCTGCCTGTAGGCTGGTAGAAGATGAACCAAACAGTGATCAGAGAGTCCCAGCGCTGCACTGGGGACAGAGTGGTATGGATCCTTTAAAACAGTGTAGCAATGGTCCAGTATATTGCTGTCTCTGGTGGGTCATGTGATGTGCTGTCTATATTTAGGCAGTTCGCAGGTTTATCGAGTTTGTCGAGTTTATCTTTATTAAACTCACAGAGAATGATAATGAAAGAGTCTGGGTAATGCTGCTTTGTGTGTGTGATTTGATCACAACAGTTCTAGCGCCGCTCTTACACGCAAGTCTGGAGGAATTTGCAACTCACCAGAATAAACGAGGAAACTCCTGCGGTGAATAAAATGGCTTACAGTTAATAAAGAGAGCTTCCAAGTTTGGGCAGCACATCTTCTTTAAAACAGTCACGTCAGTACACCAGCCTTCATTGATATAAAAACATATTCCACCACCTCTCGTTTTAACCGACGACTCTGTGACGCAGTCCGCTCTGAACAGCTGGAAGTCCGTTAGATGAAGCGCGCTATCCGGAATGGCTCCGTTCAAACAGGTTTCCATGAAGTACAGCGCAGCAGAGTTTAAAAAGTACTTGTTTGTGCTTGTGAAGAGTTGTAGTTCGTCTGATTTATTTGCAAGAGAGCGGAGATTCGCCAGATCTGTCAGAGTGTTAATTTCGTCGACGAAGACGAAGACGAAAAATATTCGTCAACGAACCTTTTTTCTGTGACTAAGACGAGACGTTGACGAGCTAAAATTAATGTCTGATGATAAAAACTATGACGAAATTTATGCCGCATCTTCATTAACAAGACTAGACGAGACTAAAATGTTATTTGAGGACTACGGGACATTCAAAATACATCCTATAGGCTAAGTTAACTGTCTTGTCTTTCAAAATGTGCGTCTCTGTCATTGGATTACAATCAGATGAGGGGCGTATCTAGTCTCAGTATGGCAGCTGCAGTGGACGGATAGGCTATCAAAACGCAAACTAACGATCTGAAACAATAGCCTCAGCACCCGAAGGGTTAGCGATAGGGTGACCAGACGTCTCGTTTTTCCCGGGAGTCACAATTCGTTGTCGATTAATTTAAAGTTAGTGACGGCGGGATAGGCGGAGTCGCGCTGATAGAAGCGCTCTCTCTCGCGCGCATGCTCCACTTCTTCAGTACAGCGCGCGATCAGTTCTCAGTGCTCAGCGCTCAAATACACACACAGCAGTCCCGTGTCTATCGTGTAGAGTCAGAGTATCTCACATAAATACAGTCAGTTATGGCTTAAGTGAGCGTAAACAGCTGGATGAATACTGAATGTGTGTCAGTATTACATGCATGCCTTCCGTCTTAAAGGGACAGCATTCCTAATTATCCGTGTCATGAATGTTAACCAACAAAAGATGTTAAATAAATGTATACTTAAGTAAAGCTACTGTATCTGAAAAATGAGTTTAATTTGTATCTCTACCAAAAAATGAAAATGTATTCCAGTTTTTCCAAATTCAAATTTCTCATAAGCTTAATTGATTTGGTCTAAAGAGAGATGAATTTATGCCTATTTTTGGTTGAATACTACATATAAAATAGCTACCAAAATAAATGTTGTTAACTGCACTTTGACTAAAAGTAAAGACTAAAAGTTGACAAAAATACAATGACTTTACGTCAACTAAAACTAGACTAAAACTATGAAATACTCAAATGACTAAAATGTGACTAAGACTATTAAGCATTTTCGTCTCAAGACTAAGACTAAGACTAAATCAAAAATGCCTGCCAAAATTAACACTGCGCCAGATGAATACTCGGCAGAAGGGTCCTAAAACCGCGCTGTCAGAATTTCACGAGTGTACCAGCACGCTTCCCTCGTTTGCGTCGCCTGAGCGCTTGTATAGGAATGCAACTCCGCTGACTAAAATGTCCATAAAACGTCTGAATGTTAAAACATTGGCAAAAAGTTATCTGGTGTGCTATTTCTTATGTCCAAGAGTTTGGTTCTAGAGAAGAAGATCCGAAAACATTGCTTAAGGCAGGACAGACAAACAAAAACAGTAAAAGTACCAAGGAGCAACAAACCGAGGCGGCCATGTGGAGCCATCTTGTCCTTTTTCAAAGGTTAACAAGATTCAAATTTAAATCTGCTGAATCAAAATAATGAACTAAAGTTATTTACATATATATATATATATATATATATATATATACACTCTATATAAGTATTTATATATGTATGTATGTATGTATATATATATATATATATATATATATATATATATATATATATATATATATTTCCCACTAGATTTATAATTAATTAACTGTGTGAAATGCAGACTTTAATCTTTACAAGACCTACCCGATCTATAGTCCTGTTTCAGGTAGCCCACCAGAACAGCTGTGATCTCCCACTGTCTCGGCGAGGTCAGCTGCTCAAAGACGCTGCTCAGGGCCCCGACGCTACGTGGGAAAGATCAAAACAAAATGGAAGGTAAGGACCACGCCCCTTCAGTATCCGCTTTCCCACCGCTCACTGACCCAGCGTGAGAAACGCCCCGGCCTATTTCGCTGACAATGCTATGAGACACGCTTTACAGAGTTGCGCAGCAGGTGGGGAGCGCTACGTACATGACGTGGTATGCGTTGCAGTCCGCGCTCGATGTTGCTGTCTGGAGCATCTCTGGAGTCAGGCTGGGCAGGAGGGCAATCAGTTTGACAGTGAACCAGGAAACCCAGTCGTGGCTGCCAAGTCTTCAAAATGAGGGCTGATGACGGCGAAGACCCGATTCATCATGATGTCCTCACCACAGGACCGATGTACAAATTCTAGAGGAAATGACAAACAAGCAGAAAGCAGCATTGCCATTAGATTAAAAAGAAGCAACAACAATTCGATCACGTCAGAAAACGCTCTTCGGATTCTTTGGCCCCACAGAAAATAACGCTTGTGCGTGCTTGCCACCTCAGCGATGACAACATACCTGCGGTGTCTGGCTGAGAGCTGTCAAGAACTCGTCGACATCCTGAAAGCATTGTCGCCGCCCAGACGGTCAAAGACCAGGACGATCAGATTCGCGTTGTTCAGCGCGCCAGAGGTTAGCGTCAGCTGGGCAACTTGAGAGGCGCCAGAAGGTCCAGTGCCTCAAACTGCAGGGGAGAGAACAACAACAGCGTTTGTTAGACACCACGTGCTTGCCCAAAGAAGTCGCAGGAGCAACTCTACAGCGTGGCGGGACACTCACGCTGTCAAGTCTTCAAGAGCCCGCGCAGGTCTTCGTAATCCACGAGATGGAGAACTTGCCAAGCATTCCCAAAGACAGGTGCTGAGGCTGCTGCTGTTGGAGCCACAGGTTGAGCCTAAAAGGGATGACGTGCAGAAAAGACAAATTAGGAGAGGCACGCGTTCACAGACACAGAGCGCCTGCTGTCGCAGAACGCAAGGCAAACCAAGCGCCGCCTCCACTGGACCTACCGGATGCCTGGCTCTGCTTGAGGTAGGCCAACAAGACTGGGGTGAGCTCCCGCTGTCTCGGCGAGGTCAGCTGCTCAAAGACGCTGCTCAGGGCCCCGACGCCACGTGGGAAAGATCAAAACAAAACGCAAGGTAAGGACCACGCCCTTCAGTATCCGCTTTCCCACCGCTCACTGACCCAGCGTGAGATACGCCCTGGCGTTTTCGCTGACAATGCTATGAGACACGCTACAGAGCTGCGCAGCAGGTGGGGAGCGCCACGACATGACGTGGTATGCGTTGCAGTCCGCGCCGATGTTGCTGTCTGCAGCATCTCTGGAGTCAGGCTGGGCAGGAGGGGAATCAGTTTGACAGTGAACCAGGAAACCCAGTCGTGGCTGCCAAGTCTTCAAAATGAGGGCTGACGACGGCGAAGACCCGATTCATCATGATGTCCCTCACCACCGGATTGATGTCCAAAGCCTAGAGGAAATGACAAACAAGCAGAGAGCAGCAATTATGTCAAAAACATTTAGGAAAAATTGCCCCTCGGACCCTTTTGCCCCACAGAAAATGACACCTGTGCGTGCTTGCCACCTCAGCGATGACAACATACCTGCGGTGTCTGGCTGAGAGCTGTCAAGAACTCGTCGACATCCTGGAAAGCATTGTCGCCGTCCAGACGGTCAAAGACCAGGACGATCAGATTCGCGTTGTTCAGCGCGCCGGAGTTTAGTGTCAGCTGGGCAACTTGAGAGGCGCTCAGAAGGTCCAGTGCCTCAAACTGCAGGGGAGAGAACAACAACAGCGTTTGTTAGACACCACGTGCTTGCCCAAAGAAGTCGCAGGAGCAACTCTACAGCGTGGCGGGACACTCACGCTGCGAAGTCTTCAAGAGCCCGCGCAGGTCTTCGTAATCCACGTAGATGGAGAACTTGCCGAAGCATTCCCAAAGACAGGTGCTGAGGCTGCTGCTGTTGGAGCCACAGGTTGAGCCTAAAAGGGATGACGTGCAGAAAAGACAAATTAGGAGAGGCACGCGTTCACAGACACAGAGCGCCTGCTGTCGTGCAGAACGCAAGGCAAACCAAGCGCCGCCTCCACTGGACCTACCGGATGCCTGGCTCTGCTTGAGGTAGGCCAACAAGACTGGGGTGAGCTCCCGCTGTCTCGGCGAGGTCAGCTGCTCAAAGACGCTGCTCAGGGCCCCGACGCTACGTGGGAAAGATCAAAACAAAACGCAAGGTAAGGACCACGCCTCTTCGATATACGTTTCCCTCCGCTCACTGACCCAGCGTGAGATACGCCCTGGCGTTTTCGCTGACAATGCTATGAGACACGCTTTACAGAGCTGCGCAGCAGGTGGGGAGCGCTACGTACATGACGTGGTATGCGTTGCAGTCCGCGCTCGATGTTGCTGTCTGCAGCATCTCTGGAGTCAGGCTGGGCAGGAGGGGAATCAGTTTGACAGTGAACCAGGAAACCCAGTCGTGGCTGCCGAAGTCTTCAAAATGAGGGCTGACGACGGCGAAGACCCGATTCATCATGATGTCCCTCACCACCGGATTGATGTCCAAAGCCTAGAGGAAATGACAAACAAGCAGAGAGCAGCAATTATGTCAAAAACATTTAGGAAAAATGGCCCCTCGGACCCTTTTGCCCCACAGAAAATGACACCTGTGCGTGCTAGTCATCGCAGTGATCAGAACGTACCTGCGGCGTCCGGGTGAGAGCTGACAAGAACGCGTCGACATCCTGGAAAGCGTTGTCGCCGTCCAGACGGTCAAAGACCAGGCGGATCAGGTCCGCGTTGTTCAGCGCGCCAGAGGTTAGCGTCAGCTGGGCAACTTGAGAGGCGCCAGGAGGTCCAGTGCCTCAAACTGCAGGGGAGAGAACGACAACAGCGTCTGTAAGAAACAACACACTTGCCCGAAACAGTCGCAGGAGCAACTCTACAAGCGTGGCGGGCCCACTTACGCTGCCGAAGCCTTCGATGAGCCCGCGCAGGTCTTCGTAATCCACGAGATGGAGAATTTGCCAAAGCATTCCCAAAGACAAGTGCTGAGGCTGCCGCTGTTGGAGCCACACGTTGAGCCTAAAAGGGATGACGTGCAGAAAAGACTCATTAGGAGGCATACACGCCACAGACACAGAGCGCCGCTGTCGCTCAGCACGCAAGACAAGCAAAGCGCCGCCTCCACTGCACCTACCCGATGCCTGGCTCTGCTTGAGGTAGGCCAACAAGACTGGGGTGAGCTCCTGCTGTCTCGGCGAGGTCAGCTGCTCAAAGACGCTGCTCAGGGCCCCGACGCCACGTGGGAAAGATCAAAACAAAATGGAAGGTAAGGACCACGCCTTCAGTATCCGCTTTCCCACCGCCACTGACCCAGCGTGAGAAACGCCCGCCTATTTCGCTGACAATGCTATGAGACACGCTTTACAGAGTTGCGCAGCAGGTGGGGAGCGCCACGTACATGACGTGGTATGCGTTGCAGTCCGCGCCGATGTTGCTGTCTGGAGCATCTCTGGAGTCAGGCTGGGCAGGAGGGCAATCAGTTTGACAGTGAACCAGGAAACCCAGTCGTGGCTGCCGAAGTCTTCAAAATGAGGGCTGATGACGGCGAAGACCCGATTCATCATGATGTCCTCACCACAGGACCGATGTACAAATTCTAGAGGAAATGACAAACAAGCAGAAAGCAGCATTGCCATTAGATTAAAAAGAAGCAACAACAATTCGATCACGCCAGAAAACGCTCTTGGATTCTTTGGCCCCACAGAAAATAACGCCAGGCGTGCTTGCCACCTCAGCGATGACAACATACCTGCGGTGTCTGGCTGAGAGCTGTCAAGAACTCGTCGACATCCTGAAAGCAGTCACGTCAGTACACCAGCCTTCATTGATATAAAAACATATTCCACCACCTCTCGTTTTAACCGACGACTCTGTGACGCAGTCCGCTCTGAACAGCTGGAAGTCCGTTAGATGAAGCGCGCTATCCGGAATGGCTCCGTTCAAACAGGTTTCCATGAAGTACAGCGCAGCAGAGTTTAAAAAGTACTTGTTTGTGCTTGTGAAGAGTTGTAGTTCGTCTGATTTATTTGCAAGAGAGCGGAGATTCGCCAGATCTGTCAGAGTGTTAATTTCGTCGACGAAGACGAAGACGAAAAATATTCGTCAACGAACCTTTTTTCTGTGACTAAGACGAGACGTTGACGAGCTAAAATTAATGTCTGATGATAAAAACTATGACGAAATTTATGCCGCATCTTCATTAACAAGACTAGACGAGACTAAAATGTTATTTGAGGACTACGGGACATTCAAAATACATCCTATAGGCTAAGTTAACTGTCTTGTCTTTCAAAATGTGCGTCTCTGTCATTGGATTACAATCAGATGAGGGGCGTATCTAGTCTCAGGATGGCAGCTGCAGTGGACGGATAGGCTATCAAAACGCAAACTAACGATCTGAAACAATAGCCTCAGCACCCGAAGGGTTAGCGATAGGGTGACCAGACGTCTCGTTTTCCCGGAGTCACAATTCGTTGTCGATTAATTTAAAGTTAGTGACGGCGGGATAGGCGGAGTCGCGCTGATAGAAGCGCTCTCTCGCGCGCATGCTCCACTTCTTCAGTACAGCGCGCGATCAGTTCTCAGTGCTCAGCGCTCAAATACACACACAGCAGTCCCGTGTCTATCGTGTAGAGTCAGAGTATCTCACATAAATACAGTCAGTTATGGCTTAAGTGAGCGTAAACAGCTGGATGAATACTGAATGTGTGTCAGTATTACATGCATGCCTTCCGTCTTAAAGGGACAGCATTCCTAATTATCCGTGTCATGAATGTTAACCAACAAAGCATTGTCGCCGTCCAGACGGTCAAAGACCAGGACGATCAGATTCGCGTTGTTCAGCGCGCCAGAGGTTAGCGTCAGCTGGGCAACTTGAGAGGCGCTCAGGAGGTCCAGTGCCTCAAACTGCAGGGGAGAGAACAACAACAGCGTTTGTTAGACACCACGTGCTTGCCCAAAGAAGTCGCAGGAGCAACTCTACAGCGTGGCGGGACACTCACGCTGCCGAAGTCTTCAAAATGAGGGCTGACGACGGCGAAGACCCGATTCATCATGATGTCCCTCACCACAGGATTGATGTCCAAAGCCTAGAGGAAATGACAAACAAGCAGAAAGCAGCATTGCCATTAGATTAAAAAGAAGCAACAACAATTCGATCACGCCAGAAAACGCTCGGATTCTTTGGCCCCACAGAAAATGACACCTGTGCGTGCTAGTCATCGCAGTGATCAGAACGTACCTGCGGCGTCCGGGTGAGAGCTGACAAGAACGCGTCGACATCCTGGAAAGCATTGTCGCCGTCCAGACGGTCAAAGACCAGGACGATCAGATTCGCGTTGTTCAGCGCGCCAGAGGTTAGCGTCAGCTGGGCAACTTGAGAGGCGCTCAGAAGGTCCAGTGCCTCAAACTGCAGGGGAGAGAACAACAACAGCGTTTGTTAGACACCACGTGCTTGCCCAAAGAAGTCGCAGGAGCAACTCTACAGCGTGGCGGGACACTCACGCTGCCGAAGTCTTCAAAATGAGGGCTGATGACGGCGAAGACCCGATTCATCATGATGTCCTCACCACAGGATTGATGTCCAAAGCCTAGAGGAAATGACAAACAAGCAGAAAGCAGCATTGCCATTAGATTAAAAAGAAGCAACAACAATTCGATCACGCCAGAAAACGCTCGGATTCTTTGGCCCCACAGAAAATGACACCTGTGCGTGCTAGTCATCGCAGTGATCAGAACGTACCTGCGGCGTCCGGGTGAGAGCTGACAAGAACGCGTCGACATCCTGGAAAGCGTTGTCGCCGTCAGACGGTCAAAGACCAGGACGATCAGATTCGCGTTGTTCAGCGCGCCAGAGGTTAGCGTCAGCTGGGCAACTTGAGAGGCGCTCAGAAGGTCCAGTGCCTCAAACTGCAGGGGAGAGAACAACAACAGCGTTTGTTAGACACCACGTGCTTGCCCAAAGAAGTCGCAGGAGCAACTCTACAGCGTGGCGGGACACTCACGCTGCCGAAGTCTTCAAAATGAGGGCTGATGACGGCGAAGACCCGATTCATCATGATGTCCTCACCACAGGACCGATGTACAAATTCTAGAGGAAATGACAAACAAGCAGAGAGCAGCAATTATGTCAAAACATTTAGGAAAAATGGCCCTCGGACCCTTTTGCCCCACAGAAAATGACACCTGTGCGTGCTAGTCATCGCAGTGATCAGAACGTACCTGCGGCGTCCGGGTGAGAGCTGACAAGAACGCGTCGACATCCTGGAAAGCATTGTCGCCGTCCAGACGGTCAAAGACCAGGACGATCAGATTCGCGTTGTTCAGCGCGCCAGAGGTTAGCGTCAGCTGGGCAACTTGAGAGGCGCTCAGGAGGTCCAGTGCCTCAAACTGCAGGGGAGAGAACAACAACAGCGTTTGTTAGACACCACGTGCTTGCCCAAAGAAGTCGCAGGAGCAACTCTACAGCGTGGCGGGACACTCACGCTGCCGAAGTCTTCAAAATGAGGGCTGATGACGGCGAAGACCCGATTCATCATGATGTCCCTCACCACAGGACCGATGTACAAATTCTAGAGGAAATGACAAACAAGCAGAGAGCAGCAATTATGTCAAAACATTTAGGAAAAATGGCCCTCGGACCCTTTTGCCCCACAGAAAATGACACCTGTGCGTGCTAGTCATCGCAGTGATCAGAACGTACCTGCGGCGTCCGGGTGAGAGCTGACAAGAACGCGTCGACATCCTGGAAAGCATTGTCGCCGTCCAGACGGTCAAAGACCAGGACGATCAGATTCGCGTTGTTCAGCGCGCCAGAGGTTAGCGTCAGCTGGGCAACTTGAGAGGCGCTCAGAAGGTCCAGTGCCTCAAACTGCAGGGGAGAGAACAACAACAGCGTTTGTTAGACACCACGTGCTTGCCCAAAGAAGTCGCAGGAGCAACTCTACAGCGTGGCGGGACACTCACGCTGCCGAAGTCTTCAAAATGAGGGCTGACGACGGCGAAGACCCGATTCATCATGATGTCCTCACCACAGGATTGATGTCCAAAGCCTAGAGGAAATGACAAACAAGCAGAAAGCAGCATTGCCATTAGATTAAAAAGAAGCAACAACAATTCGATCACGCCAGAAAACGCTCGGATTCTTTGGCCCCACAGAAAATGACACCTGTGCGTGCTAGTCATCGCAGTGATCAGAACGTACCTGCGGCGTCCGGGTGAGAGCTGACAAGAACGCGTCGACATCCTGGAAAGCATTGTCGCCGTCCAGACGGTCAAAGACCAGGACGATCAGATTCGCGTTGTTCAGCGCGCCAGAGGTTAGCGTCAGCTGGGCAACTTGAGAGGCGCTCAGAAGGTCCAGTGCCTCAAACTGCAGGGGAGAGAACAACAACAGCGTTTGTTAGACACCACGTGCTTGCCCAAAGAAGTCGCAGGAGCAACTCTACAGCGTGGCGGGACACTCACGCTGCCGAAGTCTTCAAAATGAGGGCTGATGACGGCGAAGACCCGATTCATCATGATGTCCTCACCACAGGACCGATGTACAAATTCTAGAGGAAATGACAAACAAGCAGAGAGCAGCAATTATGTCAAAACATTTAGGAAAAATGGCCCTCGGACCCTTTTGCCCCACAGAAAATGACACCTGTGCGTGCTAGTCATCGCAGTGATCAGAACGTACCTGCGGCGTCCGGGTGAGAGCTGACAAGAACGCGTCGACATCCTGGAAAGCGTTGTCGCCGTCCAGACGGTCAAAGACCAGGACGATCAGATTCGCGTTGTTCAGCGCGCCAGAGGTTAGCGTCAGCTGGGCAACTTGAGAGGCGCTCAGAAGGTCCAGTGCCTCAAACTGCAGGGGAGAGAACAACAACAGCGTTTGTTAGACACCACGTGCTTGCCCAAAGAAGTCGCAGGAGCAACTCTACAGCGTGGCGGGACACTCACGCTGCCGAAGTCTTCAAAATGAGGGCTGATGACGGCGAAGACCCGATTCATCATGATGTCCTCACCACAGGACCGATGTACAAATTCTAGAGGAAATGACAAACAAGCAGAAAAATGAGTTTAATTTGTATCTCTACCAAAAATGAAAATGTATTCCAGTTTTTCCAAATTCAAATTTCTCATAAGCTTAATTGATTTGGTCTAAAGAGAGATGAATTTATGCCTATTTTTGGTTGAATACTACATATAAAATAGCTACCAAAATAAATGTTGTTAACTGCACTTTGACTAAAAGTAAAGACTAAAAGTTGACAAAAATACAATGACTTTTCGTCAACTAAAACTAGACTAAAACTATGAAATACTCAAATGACTAAAATGTGACTAAGACTATTAAGCATTTTCGTCTCAAGACTAAGACTAAGACTAAATCAAAAATGCCTGCCAAAATTAACACTGCGCCAGATGAATACTCGGCAGAAGGGTCCTAAAACCGCGCTGTCAGAATTTCACGAGTGTACCAGCACGCTTCCCTCGTTTGCGTCGCCTGGAGCGCTTGTATAGGAATGCAACTCCGCTGACTAAAATGTCCATAAAAACGTCTGAATGTTAAAACATTGGCAAAAAGTTATCTGGTGTGCTATTTCTTATGTCCAAGAGTTTGGTTCTAGAGAAGAAGATCCGAAAAACATTGCTTAAGGCAGGACAGACAAACAAAAACAGTAAAAGTACCAAGGAGCAACAAACCGAGGCGGCCATGTGCGGAGCCATCTTGTCCTTTTTTCAAAGGTTAACAAGATTCAAATTTAAATCTGCTGAATCAAAATAATGAACTAAAGTTATTTACATATATATATATATATATATATATATATATATATATATATATATATATATATATATATATATATATATATATATATATATATATATATATATATATATATATATATATATATATATATATATATATATATATATATATATATATATATATATATATATATATATATATATATATATATATATATATATATATATATATATATATATATATATATATATATATATATATATATATATATATATATATATATATATATATATATATATATATATATATATATATATATATATATATATATATATATATATATATATATATATATATATATATATATATATATATATATATATATATATATATATATATATATATATATATATATATATATATATATATATATATATATATATATATATATATATATATATATATATATATATATATATATATATATATATATATATATATATATATATATATATATATATATATATATATATATATATATATATATATATATATATATATATATATATATATATATATATATATATATATATATATATATATATATATATATATATATATATATATATATATATATATATATATATATATATATATATATATATATATATATATATATATATATATATATATATATATATATATATATATATATATATATATATATATATATATATATATATATATATATATATATATATATATATATATATATATATATATATATATATATATATATATATATATATATATATATATATATATATATATATATATATATATATATATATATATATATATATATATATATATATATATATATATATATATATATATATATATATATATATATATATATATATATATATATATATATATATATATATATATATATATATATATATATATATATATATATATATATATATATATATATATATATATATATATATATATATATATATATATATATATATATATATATATATATATATATATATATATATATATATATATATATATATATATATATATATATATATATATATATATATATATATATATATATATATATATATATATATATATATATATATATATATATATATATATATATATATATATATATATATATATATATATATATATATATATATATATATATATATATATATATATATATATATATATATATATATATATATATATATATATATATATATATATATATATATATATATATATATATATATATATATATATATATATATATACATGTCTCGGCGAGGTCAGCTGCTCAAAGACGCTGCTCAGGGCCCCGACGCCACGTGGGAAAGATCAAAACAAAATGGAAGGTAAGGACCACGCCCTTCAGTATCCGTTTCCCACCGCTCACTGACCCAGCGTGAGAAACGCCCGGCCTATTTCGCTGACAATGCTATGAGACACGCTTTACAGAGTTGCGCAGCAGGTGGGGAGCGCCACGACATGACGTGGTATGCGTTGCAGTCCGCTCGATGTTGCTGTCTGGAGCATCTCTGGAGTCAGGCTGGGCAGGAGGGCAATCAGTTTGACAGTGAACCAGGAAACCCAGTCGTGGCTGCGAAGTCTTCAAAATGAGGGCTGATGACGGCGAAGACCCGATTCATCATGATGTCCCTCACCACAGGATTGATGTCCAAATTCTAGAGGAAATGACAAACAAGCAGAGAGCAGCAATTATGTCAAAACATTTAGGAAAAATGGCCCCTCGGACCCTTTTGCCCCACAGAAAATGACACCTGTGCGTGCTTGCCACCTCAGCGATGACAACATACCTGCGGTGTCTGGCTGAGAGCTGTCAAGAACTCGTCGACATCCTGGAAAGCATTGTCGCCGTCCAGACGGTCAAAGACCAGGCGGATCAGGTCCGCGTTGTTCAGCGCGCCAGAGTTTAGTGTCAGCTGGGCAACTTGAGAGGCGCTCAGAAGGTCCAGTGCCTCAAACTGCAGGGGAGAGAACGACAACAGCGCCTGTAAGAAACAACACACTTGCCCAAAGAAGTCGCAGGAGCAACTCTACAGCGTGGCGGGCCCACTCACGCTGCCGAAGTCTTCGAAGAGCCCGCGCAGGTCTTCGTAATCCACGAGATGGAGAATTTGCCAAAGCATTCCCAAAGACAGGTGCTGAGGCTGCTGTTGGAGCCACAGGTTGAGCCTAAAAGGGATGACGTGCAGAAAAGACAAATTAGGAGGCATACACGCTCACAGACACAGAGCGCCTGCTGTCGCTCAGCACGCAAGGCAAACCAAGCGCCGCCCACTGCACCTACCGGATGCCTGGCTCTGCTTGAGGTAGGCCAACAAGACTGGGGTGAGCTCCGCTGTCTCGGCGAGGTCAGCTGCTCAAAGACGCTGCTCAGGGCCCCGACGCCACGTGGGAAAGATCAAAACAAAACGCAAGGTAAGGACCACGCCTTCAGTATCCGCTTTCCCACCGCCACTGACCCAGCGTGAGATACGCCCTGGCGTTTTCGCTGACAATGCTATGAGACACGCTTTACAGAGTTGCGCAGCAGGTGGGGAGCGCCACGCACATGACGTGGTATGCGTTGCAGTCCGCGCCGATGTTGCTGTCTGGAGCATCTCTGGAGTCAGGCTGGGCAGGAGGGCAATCAGTTTGACAGTGAACCAGGAAACCCAGTCGTGGCTGCCAAGTCTTCAAAATGAGGGCTGATGACGGCGAAGACCCGATTCATCATGATGTCCTCACCACCGGATTGATGTCCAAAGCCTAGAGGAAATGACAAACAAGCAGAGAGCAGCAATTATGTCAAAACATTTAGGAAAAATGGCCCCTCGGACCCTTTTGCCCCACAGAAAATGACACCTGTGCGTGCTAGTCATCGCAGTGATCAGAACGTACCTGCGGCGTCCGGGTGAGAGCTGACAAGAACGCGTCGACATCCTGGAAAGCGTTGTCGCCGTCCAGACGGTCAAAGACCAGGCGGATCAGGTCCGCGTTGTTCAGCGCGCCAGAGGTTAGCGTCAGCTGGGCAACTTGAGAGGCGCTCAGGAGGTCCAGTGCCTCAAACTGCAGGGGAGAGAACAACAACAGCGTTTGTTAGACACCACGTGCTTGCCCAAAGAAGTCGCAGGAGCAACTCTACAGCGTGGCGGGCCCACTTACGCTGCCGAAGCCTTCGATGAGCCCGCGCAGGTCTTCGTAATCCACGAGATGGAGAATTTGCCAAAGCATTCCCAAAGACAAGTGCTGAGGCTGCCGCTGTTGGAGCCACAGGTTGAGCCTAAAAGGGATGACGTGCAGAAAAGACTCATTAGGAGGCATACACGCTCACAGACACAGAGCGCCTGCTGTCGTGCAGAACGCAAGGCAAACCAAGCGCCGCCTCCACTGGACCTACCGGATGCCTGGCTCTGCTTGAGGTAGGCCAACAAGACTGGGGTGAGCTCCTGCTGTCTCGGCGAGGTCAGCTGCTCAAAGACGCTGCTCAGGGCCCCGACGCCACGTGGGAAAGATCAAAACAAAATGGAAGGTAAGGACCACGCCTTCAGTATCCGCTTTCCCACCGCCACTGACCCAGCGTGAGAAACGCCCTGGCCTATTTCGCTGACAATGCTATGAGACACGCTTACAGAGTTGCGCAGCAGGTGGGGAGCGCTACGTACATGACGTGGTATGCGTTGCAGTCCGCGCTCGATGTTGCTGTCTGGAGCATCTCTGGAGTCAGGCTGGGCAGGAGGGCAATCAGTTTGACAGTGAACCAGGAAACCCAGTCGTGGCTGCCGAAGTCTTCAAAATGAGGGCTGATGACGGCGAAGACCCGATTCATCATGATGTCCCTCACCACAGGACCGATGTACAAATTCTAGAGGAAATGACAAACAAGCAGAAAGCAGCATTGCCATTAGATTAAAAAGAAGCAACAACAATTCGATCACGTCAGAAAACGCTCTTGATTCTTTGGCCCCACAGAAAATGACACCTGTGCGTGCTTGCCACCTCAGCGATGACAACATACCTGCGGCGTCCGGGTGAGAGCTGACAAGAACGCGTCGACATCCTGGAAATTGTTGTCGCCGTCCAGACGGTCAAAGACCAGGACGATCAGATTCGCGTTGTTCAGCGCGCCGGAGTTTAGTGTCAGCTGGGCAACTTGAGAGGCGCTCAGAAGGTCCAGTGCCTCAAACTGCAGGGGAGAGAACAACAACAGCGTTTGTTAGACACCACGTGCTTGCCCAAAGAAGTCGCAGGAGCAACTCTACAGCGTGGCGGGGACACTCACGCTGCCGAAGTCTTCGAAGAGCCCGCGCAGGTCTTCGTAATCCACGTAGATGGAGAACTTGCCGAAGCATTCCCAAAGACAGGTGCTGAGGCTGCTGCTGTTGGAGCCACAGGTTGAGCCTAAAAGGGATGACGTGCAGAAAAGACAAATTAGGAGGCATACACGCTCACAGACACAGAGCGCCTGCTGTCGCAGAACGCAAGGCAAACCAAGCGCCGCCTCCACTGGACCTACCGGATGCCTGGCTCTGCTTGAGGTAGGCCAACAAGACTGGGGTGAGCTCCTGCTGTCTCGGCGAGGTCAGCTGCTCAAAGACGCTGCTCAGGGCCCCGACGCTACGTGGGAAAGATCAAAACAAAATGGAAGGTAAGGACCACGCCCCTTCAGTATCCGTTTCCCACCGCTCACTGACCCAGCGTGAGAAACGCCCCGGCCTATTTCGCTGACAATGCTATGAGACACGCTTTACAGAGCTGCGCAGCAGGTGGGGAGCGCTACGTACATGACGTGGTATGCGTTGCAGTCCGCGCTCGATGTTGCTGTCTGCAGCATCTCTGGAGTCAGGCTGGGCAGGAGGGGAATCAGTTTGACAGTGAACCAGGAAACCCAGTCGTGGCTGCCGAAGTCTTCAAAATGAGGGCTGACGACGGCGAAGACCCGATTCATCATGATGTCCCTCACCACCGGATTGATGTCCAAAGCCTAGAGGAAATGACAAACAAGCAGAGAGCAGCAATTATGTCAAAAACATTTAGGAAAAATGGCCCCTCGGACCCTTTTGCCCCACAGAAAATGACACCTGTGCGTGCTAGTCATCGCAGTGATCAGAACGCATACCTGCGGCGTCCGGGTGAGAGCTGACAAGAACGCGCCGACATCCTGAAAGCATTGTCGCCGTCCAGACGGTCAAAGACCAGGCGGATCAGGTCGCGTTGTTCAGCGCCAGAGGTTAGTGTCAGCTGGGCAACTTGAGAGGCGCCAGGAGGTCCAGTGCCTCAAACTGCAGGGGAGAGAACAACAACAGCGTTTGTTAGACACCACGTGCTTGCCCAAAGAAGTCGCAGGAGCAACTCTACAGCGTGGCGGGACACTCACGCTGCGAAGTCTTCAAAATGAGGGCTGATGACGGCGAAGACCGATTCATCATGATGTCCCTCACCACAGGACCGATGTACAAATTCTAGAGGAAATGACAAACAAGCAGAGAGCAGCAATTATGTCAAAACATTTAGGAAAAATGGCCCCTCGGACCCTTTTGCCCCACAGAAAATGACACCTGTGCGTGCTAGTCATCGCAGTGATCAGAACGCATACCTGCGGCGTCCGGGTGAGAGCTGACAAGAACGCGTCGACATCCTGGAAAGCATTGTCGCCGCCCAGACGGTCAAAGACCAGGCGGATCAGGTCCGCGTTGTTCAGCGCCAGAGGTTAGCGTCAGCTGGGCAACTTGAGAGGCGCCAGAAGGTCCAGTGCCTCAAACTGCAGGGGAGAGAACGACAACAGCGTCTGTAAGAAACAACACACTTGCCCGAAACAGTCGCAGGAGCAACTCTACAGCGTGGCGGGACACTCACGCTGCGAAGTCTTCAAAATGAGGGCTGACGACGGCGAAGACCGATTCATCATGATGTCCTCACCACAGGACCGATGTACAAATTCTAGAGGAAATGACAAACAAGCAGAGAGCAGCAATTATGTCAAAACATTTAGGAAAAATGGCCCCTCGGACCCTTTTGCCCCACAGAAAATGACACCTGTGCGTGCTTGCCACCTCAGCGATGACAACATACCTGCGGTGTCTGGCTGAGAGCTGTCAAGAACTCGTCGACATCCTGGAAAGCGTTGTCGCCGTCAGACGGTCAAAGACCAGGCGGATCAGGTCCGCGTTGTTCAGCGCGCCAGAGGTTAGCGCCAGCTGGGCAACTTGAGAGGCGCTCAGGAGGTCCAGTGCCTCAAACTGCAGGGGAGAGAACGACAACAGCGTCTGTAAGAAACAACACACTTGCCCAAACAGTCGCAGGAGCAACTCTACAGCGTGGCGGGACACTCACGCTGTCAAGTCTTCAAGAGCCCGCGAGGTCTTCGTAATCCACGAGATGGAGAATTTGCCAAAGCATTCCCAAAGACAAGTGCTGAGGCTGCTGTTGGAGCCACACGTTGAGCCTAAAAGGGATGACGTGCAGAAAAGACAAATTAGGAGAGGCACGCGTTCACAGACACAGAGCGCCTGCTGTCGCAGAACGCAAGGCAAACCAAGCGCCGCCCACTGGACCTACCGGATGCCTGGCTCTGCTTGAGGTAGGCCAACAAGACTGGGGTGAGCTCCTGCTGTCTCGGCGAGGTCAGCTGCTCAAAGACGCTGCTCAGGGCCCCGACGCTACGTGGGAAAGATCAAAACAAAATGGAAGGTAAGGACCACGCCTTCAGTATCCGTTTCCCACCGCTCACTGACCCAGCGTGAGAAACGCCCCGGCCTATTTCGCTGACAATGCTATGAGACACGCTTTACAGAGTTGCGCAGCAGGTGGGGAGCGCTACGTACATGACGTGGTATGCGTTGCAGTCCGCGCTCGATGTTGCTGTCTGGAGCATCTCTGGAGTCAGGCTGGGCAGGAGGGCAATCAGTTTGACAGTGAACCAGGAAACCCAGTCGTGGCTGCGAAGTCTTCAAAATGAGGGCTGATGACGGCGAAGACCCGATTCATCATGATGTCCCTCACCACAGGACCGATGTACAAATTCTAGAGGAAATGACAAACAAGCAGAAAGCAGCATTGCCATTAGATTAAAAAGAAGCAACAACAATTCGATCACGTCAGAAAACGCTCTTGATTCTTTGGCCCCACAGAAAATGACACCTGTGCGTGCTTGCCACCTCAGCGATGACAACATACCTGCGGTGTCTGGCTGAGAGCTGTCAAGAACTCGTCGACATCCTGGAAAGCATTGTCGCCGTCAGGCGGTCAAAGACCAGGACGATCAGATTCGCGTTGTTCAGCGCGCCAGAGGTTAGTGTCAGCTGGGCAACGAGAGGCGCTCAGAAGGTCCAGTGCCTCAAACTGCAGGGGAGAGAACAACAACAGCGTTTGTTAGACACCACGTGCTTGCCCAAAGAAGTCGCAGGAGCAACTCTACAGCGTGGCGGGCCCACTCACGCTGCCGAAGTCTTCAAGAGCCCGCGAGGTCTTCGTAATCCACGAGATGGAGAACTTGCCAAAGCATTCCCAAAGACAAGTGCTGAGGCTGCTGTTGGAGCCACACGTTGAGCCTAAAAGGGATGACGTGCAGAAAAGACTCATTAGGAGGCATACACGCTCACAGACACAGAGCGCCGCTGTCGCTCAGCACGCAAGACAAGCAAAGCGCCGCCTCCACTGGACCTACCGGATGCCTGGCTCTGCTTGAGGTAGGCCAACAAGACTGGGGTGAGCTCCTGCTGTCTCGGCGAGGTCAGCTGCTCAAAGACGCTGCTCAGGGCCCCGACGCTACGTGGGAAAGATCAAAACAAAACGCAAGGTAAGGACCACGCCTTCAGTATCCGCTTTCCCACCGCCACTGACCCAGCGTGAGAAACGCCCGCCTATTTCGCTGACAATGCTATGAGACACGCTTACAGAGCTGCGCAGCAGGTGGGGAGCGCCACGCATGACGTGGTATGCGTTGCAGTCCGCGCCGATGTTGCTGTCTGCAGCATCTCTGGAGTCAGGCTGGGCAGGAGGGCAATCAGTTTGACAGTGAACCAGGAAACCCAGTCGTGGCTGTCAAGTCTTCAAGAGCCCGCGAGGTCTTCGTAATCCACGAGATGGAGAACTTGCCAAGCATTCCCAAAGACAGGTGCTGAGGCTGCTGCTGTTGGAGCCACACGTTGAGCCTAAAAGGGATGACGTGCAGAAAAGACTCATTAGGAGAGGCACGCGTTCACAGACACAGAGCGCCTGCTGTCGCTCAGCACGCAAGACAAGCAAAGCGCCGCCCACTGCACCTACCCGATGCCTGGCTCTGCTTGAGGTAGGCCAACAAGACTGGGGTGAGCTCCTGCTGTCTCGGCGAGGTCAGCTGCTCAAAGACGCTGCTCAGGGCCCCGACGCCACGTGGGAAAGATCAAAACAAAATGGAAGGTAAGGACCACGCCCTTCAGTATCCGCTTTCCCACCGCCACTGACCCAGCGTGAGAAACGCCCTGGCCTATTTCGCTGACAATGCTATGAGACACGCTTACAGAGCTGCGCAGCAGGTGGGGAGCGCCACGCATGACGTGGTATGCGTTGCAGTCCGCTCGATGTTGCTGTCTGCAGCATCTCTGGAGTCAGGCTGGGCAGGAGGGCAATCAGTTTGACAGTGAACCAGGAAACCCAGTCGTGGCTGCCGAAGTCTTCAAGAGCCCGCGCAGGTCTTCGTAATCCACGTAGATGGAGAATTTGCCAAAGCATTCCCAAAGACAGGTGCTGAGGCTGCCGCTGTTGGAGCCACAGGTTGAGCCTAAAAGGGATGACGTGCAGAAAAGACTCATTAGGAGGCATACACGCCACAGACACAGAGCGCCGCTGTCGTTCAGCACGCAAGACAAGCAAAGCGCCGCCCACTGCACCTACCCGATGCCTGGCTCTGCTTGAGGTAGGCCAACAAGACTGGGGTGAGCTCCGCTGTCTCGGCGAGGTCAGCTGCTCAAAGACGCTGCTCAGGGCCCCGACGCTACGTGGGAAAGATCAAAACAAAATGGAAGGTAAGGACCACGCCTTCAGTATCCGCTTTCCCACCGCCACTGACCCAGCGTGAGAAACGCCCGCCTATTTCGCTGACAATGCTATGAGACACGCTTACAGAGCTGCGCAGCAGGTGGGGGCGCTACGTACATGACGTGGTATGCGTTGCAGTCCGCTCGATGTTGCTGTCTGCAGCATCTCTGGAGTCAGGCTGGGCAGGAGGGCAATCAGTTTGACAGTGAACCAGGAAACCCAGTCGTGGCTGCCGAAGTCTTCAAGAGCCCGCGAGGTCTTCGTAATCCACGAGATGGAGAACTTGCCAAAGCATTCCCAAAGACAGGTGCTGAGGCTGCCGCTGTTGGAGCCACAGGTTGAGCCTAAAAGGGATGGCGTGCAGAAAAGACAAATTAGGAGAGGCACGCGTTCACAGACACAGAGCGCCTGCTGTCGCAGAACGCAAGGCAAACCAAGCGCCGCCCACTGCACCTACCGATGCCTGGCTCTGCTTGAGGTAGGCCAACAAGACTGGGGTGAGCTCCTGCTGTCTCGGCGAGGTCAGCTGCTCAAAGACGCTGCTCAGGGCCCCGACGCCACGTGGGAAAGATCAAAACAAAACGCAAGGTAAGGACCACGCCTTCAGTATCCGCTTTCCCACCGCCACTGACCCAGCGTGAGAAACGCCCGCCTATTTCGCTGACAATGCTATGAGACACGCTTTACAGAGCTGCGCAGCAGGTGGGGAGCGCCACGCATGACGTGGTATGCGTTGCAGTCCGCTCGATGTTGCTGTCTGGAGCATCTCTGGAGTCAGGCTGGGCAGGAGGGAATCAGTTTGACAGTGAACCAGGAAACCCAGTCGTGGCTGTCAAGTCTTCAAGAGCCCGCGAGGTCTTCGTAATCCACGAGATGGAGAACTTGCCAAGCATTCCCAAAGACAAGTGCTGAGGCTGCCGCTGTTGGAGCCACACGTTGAGCCTAAAAGGGATGACGTGCAGAAAAGACAAATTAGGAGGCATACACGCCACAGACACAGAGCGCCGCTGTCGCTCAGCACGCAAGACAAGCAAAGCGCCGCCTCCACTGCACCTACCGATGCCTGGCTCTGCTTGAGGTAGGCCAACAAGACTGGGGTGAGCTCCTGCTGTCTCGGCGAGGTCAGCTGCTCAAAGACGCTGCTCAGGGCCCCGACGCCACGTGGGAAAGATCAAAACAAAATGGAAGGTAAGGACCACGCCTTCAGTATCCGCTTTCCCACCGCCACTGACCCAGCGTGAGAAACGCCCGCCTATTTCGCTGACAATGCTATGAGACACGCTTTACAGAGTTGCGCAGCAGGTGGGGAGCGCCACGCACATGACGTGGTATGCGTTGCAGTCCGCGCTCGATGTTGCTGTCTGGAGCATCTCTGGAGTCAGGCTGGGCAGGAGGGAATCAGTTTGACAGTGAACCAGGAAACCCAGTCGTGGCTGCCGAAGTCTTCGAAGAGCCCGCGCAGGTCTTCGTAATCCACGTAGATGGAGAACTTGCCAAAGCATTCCCAAAGACAAGTGCTGAGGCTGCTGTTGGAGCCACACGTTGAGCCTAAAAGGGATGACGTGCAGAAAAGACTCATTAGGAGGCATACACGCTCACAGACACAGAGCGCCGCTGTCGCTCAGCACGCAAGACAAGCAAAGCGCCGCCCACTGGACCTACCGGATGCCTGGCTCTGCTTGAGGTAGGCCAACAAGACTGGGGTGAGCTCCGCTGTCTCGGCGAGGTCAGCTGCTCAAAGACGCTGCTCAGGGCCCCGACGCCACGTGGGAAAGATCAAAACAAAACGCAAGGTAAGGACCACGCCTTCAGTATCCGTTTCCCACCGCTCACTGACCCAGCGTGAGAAACGCCCGGCCTATTTCGCTGACAATGCTATGAGACACGCTTACAGAGTTGCGCAGCAGGTGGGGAGCGCCACGACATGACGTGGTATGCGTTGCAGTCCGCGCCGATGTTGCTGTCTGGAGCATCTCTGGAGTCAGGCTGGGCAGGAGGGAATCAGTTTGACAGTGAACCAGGAAACCCAGTCGTGGCTGTCAAGTCTTCAAAATGAGGGCTGACGACGGCGAAGACCCGATTCATCATGATGTCCTCACCACAGGACCGATGTACAAATTCTAGAGGAAATGACAAACAAGCAGAGAGCAGCAATTATGTCAAAACATTTAGGAAAAATGGCCCCTCGGACCCTTTTGCCCCACAGAAAATGACACCTGTGCGTGCTAGTCATCGCAGTGATCAGAACGCATACCTGCGGCGTCCGGGTGAGAGCTGACAAGAACGCGCCGACATCCTGAAAGCGTTGTCGCCGTCAGACGGTCAAAGACCAGGCGGATCAGGTCGCGTTGTTCAGCGCCAGAGGTTAGCGCCAGCTGGGCAACTTGAGAGGCGCCAGGAGGTCCAGTGCCTCAAACTGCAGGGGAGAGAACAACAACAGCGTTTGTTAGACACCACGTGCTTGCCCAAAGAAGTCGCAGGAGCAACTCTACAGCGTGGCGGGACACTCACGCTGCCGAAGCCTTCGATGAGCCCGCAGGTCTTCGTAATCCACGAGATGGAGAATTTGCCAAAGCATTCCCAAAGACAGGTGCTGAGGCTGCTGCTGTTGGAGCCACAGGTTGAGCCTAAAAGGGATGACGTGCAGAAAAGACAAATTAGGAGAGGCACGCTCACAGACACAGAGCGCCTGCTGTCGTGCAGAACGCAAGGCAAACCAAGCGCCGCCTCCACTGGACCTACCGGATGCCTGGCTCTGCTTGAGGTAGGCCAACAAGACTGGGGTGAGCTCCGCTGTCTCGGCGAGGTCAGCTGCTCAAAGACGCTGCTCAGGGCCCCGACGCCACGTGGGAAAGATCAAAACAAAACGCAAGGTAAGGACCACGCCTTCAGTATCCGCTTTCCCACCGCCACTGACCCAGCGTGAGAAACGCCCTGGCGTTTTCGCTGACAATGCTATGAGACACGCTTTACAGAGCTGCGCAGCAGGTGGGGAGCGCCACGTACATGACGTGGTATGCGTTGCAGTCCGCTCGATGTTGCTGTCTGCAGCATCTCTGGAGTCAGGCTGGGCAGGAGGGCAATCAGTTTGACAGTGAACCAGGAAACCCAGTCGTGGCTGTCAAGTCTTCAAGAGCCCGCGAGGTCTTCGTAATCCACGAGATGGAGAACTTGCCAAGCATTCCCAAAGACAAGTGCTGAGGCTGCCGCTGTTGGAGCCACAGGTTGAGCCTAAAAGGGATGACGTGCAGAAAAGACTCATTAGGAGGCATACACGCCACAGACACAGAGCGCCTGCTGTCGTGCAGAACGCAAGGCAAACCAAGCGCCGCCTCCACTGCACCTACCGATGCCTGGCTCTGCTTGAGGTAGGCCAACAAGACTGGGGTGAGCTCCGCTGTCTCGGCGAGGTCAGCTGCTCAAAGACGCTGCTCAGGGCCCCGACGCTACGTGGGAAAGATCAAAACAAAACGCAAGGTAAGGACCACGCCTTCAGTATCCGCTTTCCCACCGCTCACTGACCCAGCGTGAGATACGCCCTGGCGTTTTCGCTGACAATGCTATGAGACACGCTTACAGAGTTGCGCAGCAGGTGGGGAGCGCCACGCATGACGTGGTATGCGTTGCAGTCCGCGCCGATGTTGCTGTCTGCAGCATCTCTGGAGTCAGGCTGGGCAGGAGGGCAATCAGTTTGACAGTGAACCAGGAAACCCAGTCGTGGCTGCCGAAGTCTTCAAGAGCCCGCGCAGGTCTTCGTAATCCACGTAGATGGAGAATTTGCCAAAGCATTCCCAAAGACAGGTGCTGAGGCTGCTGTTGGAGCCACAGGTTGAGCCTAAAAGGGATGACGTGCAGAAAAGACTCATTAGGAGGCATACACGCCACAGACACAGAGCGCCGCTGTCGTTCAGCACGCAAGACAAGCAAAGCGCCGCCCACTGCACCTACCGATGCCTGGCTCTGCTTGAGGTAGGCCAACAAGACTGGGGTGAGCTCCGCTGTCTCGGCGAGGTCAGCTGCTCAAAGACGCTGCTCAGGGCCCCGACGCTACGTGGGAAAGATCAAAACAAAATGGAAGGTAAGGACCACGCCTTCAGTATCCGCTTTCCCACCGCCACTGACCCAGCGTGAGATACGCCCTGGCGTTTTCGCTGACAATGCTATGAGACACGCTTTACAGAGCTGCGCAGCAGGTGGGGAGCGCCACGACATGACGTGGTATGCGTTGCAGTCCGCTCGATGTTGCTGTCTGCAGCATCTCTGGAGTCAGGCTGGGCAGGAGGGGAATCAGTTTGACAGTGAACCAGGAAACCCAGTCGTGGCTGTCAAGTCTTCAAGAGCCCGCGAGGTCTTCGTAATCCACGAGATGGAGAACTTGCCAAGCATTCCCAAAGACAGGTGCTGAGGCTGCTGTTGGAGCCACAGGTTGAGCCTAAAAGGGATGACGTGCAGAAAAGACAAATTAGGAGAGGCACGCTCACAGACACAGAGCGCCTGCTGTCGCAGAACGCAAGGCAAACCAAGCGCCGCCCACTGGACCTACCGGATGCCTGGCTCTGCTTGAGGTAGGCCAACAAGACTGGGGTGAGCTCCTGCTGTCTCGGCGAGGTCAGCTGCTCAAAGACGCTGCTCAGGGCCCCGACGCCACGTGGGAAAGATCAAAACAAAATGGAAGGTAAGGACCACGCCTTCAGTATCCGCTTTCCCACCGCCACTGACCCAGCGTGAGATACGCCCTGGCGTTTTCGCTGACAATGCTATGAGACACGCTTTACAGAGTTGCGCAGCAGGTGGGGAGCGCCACGCATGACGTGGTATGCGTTGCAGTCCGCTCGATGTTGCTGTCTGCAGCATCTCTGGAGTCAGGCTGGGCAGGAGGGGAATCAGTTTGACAGTGAACCAGGAAACCCAGTCGTGGCTGTCAAGTCTTCAAGAGCCCGCGCAGGTCTTCGTAATCCACGAGATGGAGAACTTGCCAAGCATTCCCAAAGACAAGTGCTGAGGCTGCCGCTGTTGGAGCCACACGTTGAGCCTAAAAGGGATGACGTGCAGAAAAGACAAATTAGGAGAGGCACGCTCACAGACACAGAGCGCCGCTGTCGCTCAGCACGCAAGACAAGCAAAGCGCCGCCTCCACTGCACCTACCGATGCCTGGCTCTGCTTGAGGTAGGCCAACAAGACTGGGGTGAGCTCCTGCTGTCTCGGCGAGGTCAGCTGCTCAAAGACGCTGCTCAGGGCCCCGACGCCACGTGGGAAAGATCAAAACAAAATGGAAGGTAAGGACCACGCCCTTCAGTATCCGCTTTCCCACCGCCACTGACCCAGCGTGAGAAACGCCCGCCTATTTCGCTGACAATGCTATGAGACACGCTTACAGAGCTGCGCAGCAGGTGGGGAGCGCCACGACATGACGTGGTATGCGTTGCAGTCCGCTCGATGTTGCTGTCTGGAGCATCTCTGGAGTCAGGCTGGGCAGGAGGGCAATCAGTTTGACAGTGAACCAGGAAACCCAGTCGTGGCTGCCGAAGTCTTCAAGAGCCCGCGAGGTCTTCGTAATCCACGAGATGGAGAACTTGCCAAAGCATTCCCAAAGACAGGTGCTGAGGCTGCTGTTGGAGCCACACGTTGAGCCTAAAAGGGATGACGTGCAGAAAAGACAAATTAGGAGGCATACACGCCACAGACACAGAGCGCCTGCTGTCGTGCAGAACGCAAGGCAAACCAAGCGCCGCCCACTGCACCTACCGATGCCTGGCTCTGCTTGAGGTAGGCCAACAAGACTGGGGTGAGCTCCGCTGTCTCGGCGAGGTCAGCTGCTCAAAGACGCTGCTCAGGGCCCCGACGCCACGTGGGAAAGATCAAAACAAAATGGAAGGTAAGGACCACGCCTTCAGTATCCGTTTCCCACCGCTCACTGACCCAGCGTGAGATACGCCCTGGCGTTTTCGCTGACAATGCTATGAGACACGCTTACAGAGCTGCGCAGCAGGTGGGGAGCGCCACGTACATGACGTGGTATGCGCGCAGTCCGCGCCGATGTTGCTGTCTGGAGCATCTCTGGAGTCAGGCTGGGCAGGAGGGGAATCAGTTTGACAGTGAACCAGGAAACCCAGTCGTGGCTGCCAAGTCTTCAAAATGAGGGCTGACGACGGCGAAGACCGATTCATCATGATGTCCCTCACCACAGGATTGATGTCCAAAGCCTAGAGGAAATGACAAACAAGCAGAGAGCAGCAATTATGTCAAAACATTTAGGAAAAATGGCCCCTCGGACCCTTTTGCCCCACAGAAAATGACACCTGTGCGTGCTAGTCATCGCAGTGATCAGAACGTACCTGCGGCGTCCGGGTGAGAGCTGACAAGAACGCGCCGACATCCTGGAAAGCGTTGTCGCCGCCCAGACGGTCAAAGACCAGGACGATCAGATTCGCGTTGTTCAGCGCGCCGGAGTTTAGTGTCAGCTGGGCAACTTGAGAGGCGCCAGAAGGTCCAGTGCCTCAAACTGCAGGGGAGAGAACAACAACAGCGTTTGTTAGACACCACGTGCTTGCCCAAAGAAGTCGCAGGAGCAACTCTACAGCGTGGCGGGACACTCACGCTGTCAAGTCTTCAAGAGCCCGCGCAGGTCTTCGTAATCCACGAGATGGAGAACTTGCCAAAGCATTCCCAAAGACAGGTGCTGAGGCTGCCGCTGTTGGAGCCACAGGTTGAGCCTAAAAGGGATGACGTGCAGAAAAGACAAATTAGGAGAGGCACGCGTTCACAGACACAGAGCGCCTGCTGTCGCTCAGCACGCAAGACAAGCAAAGCGCCGCCTCCACTGGACCTACCGGATGCCTGGCTCTGCTTGAGGTAGGCCAACAAGACTGGGGTGAGCTCCGCTGTCTCGGCGAGGTCAGCTGCTCAAAGACGCTGCTCAGGGCCCCGACGCCACGTGGGAAAGATCAAAACAAAACGCAAGGTAAGGACCACGCCTTCAGTATCCGCTTTCCCACCGCCACTGACCCAGCGTGAGATACGCCCTGGCGTTTTCGCTGACAATGCTATGAGACACGCTTACAGAGCTGCGCAGCAGGTGGGGAGCGCCACGTACATGACGTGGTATGCGTTGCAGTCCGCTCGATGTTGCTGTCTGCAGCATCTCTGGAGTCAGGCTGGGCAGGAGGGGAATCAGTTTGACAGTGAACCAGGAAACCCAGTCGTGGCTGTCAAGTCTTCAAGAGCCCGCGCAGGTCTTCGTAATCCACGAGATGGAGAACTTGCCAAGCATTCCCAAAGACAAGTGCTGAGGCTGCCGCTGTTGGAGCCACAGGTTGAGCCTAAAAGGGATGACGTGCAGAAAAGACAAATTAGGAGGCATACACGCCACAGACACAGAGCGCCTGCTGTCGTGCAGAACGCAAGGCAAACCAAGCGCCGCCCACTGCACCTACCGATGCCTGGCTCTGCTTGAGGTAGGCCAACAAGACTGGGGTGAGCTCCGCTGTCTCGGCGAGGTCAGCTGCTCAAAGACGCTGCTCAGGGCCCCGACGCCACGTGGGAAAGATCAAAACAAAACGCAAGGTAAGGACCACGCCTTCAGTATCCGCTTTCCCACCGCCACTGACCCAGCGTGAGATACGCCCTGGCGTTTTCGCTGACAATGCTATGAGACACGCTTTACAGAGCTGCGCAGCAGGTGGGGAGCGCCACGCACATGACGTGGTATGCGTTGCAGTCCGCTCGATGTTGCTGTCTGCAGCATCTCTGGAGTCAGGCTGGGCAGGAGGGGAATCAGTTTGACAGTGAACCAGGAAACCCAGTCGTGGCTGCCGAAGTCTTCAAAATGAGGGCTGACGACGGCGAAGACCCGATTCATCATGATGTCCCTCACCACCGGATTGATGTCCAAAGCCTAGAGGAAATGACAAACAAGCAGAGAGCAGCAATTATGTCAAAACATTTAGGAAAAATGGCCCCTCGGACCCTTTTGCCCCACAGAAAATGACACCTGTGCGTGCTAGTCATCGCAGTGATCAGAACGCATACCTGCGGCGTCCGGTGAGAGCTGACAAGAACGCGCCGACATCCTGGAAAGCGTTGTCGCCGTCCAGACGGTCAAAGACCAGGCGGATCAGGTCCGCGTTGTTCAGCGCGCCAGAGGTTAGCGCCAGCTGGGCAACTTGAGAGGCGCCAGGAGGTCCAGTGCCTCAAACTGCAGGGGAGAGAACGACAACAGCGCCTGTAAGAAACAACACACTTGCCCAAACAGTCGCAGGAGCAACTCTACAGCGTGGCGGGACACTCACGCTGTCAAGTCTTCAAGAGCCCGCGCAGGTCTTCGTAATCCACGAGATGGAGAACTTGCCAAGCATTCCCAAAGACAGGTGCTGAGGCTGCTGCTGTTGGAGCCACACGTTGAGCCTAAAAGGGATGACGTGCAGAAAAGACAAATTAGGAGGCATACACGCCACAGACACAGAGCGCCTGCTGTCGCAGAACGCAAGGCAAACCAAGCGCCGCCTCCACTGGACCTACCGGATGCCTGGCTCTGCTTGAGGTAGGCCAACAAGACTGGGGTGAGCTCCGCTGTCTCGGCGAGGTCAGCTGCTCAAAGACGCTGCTCAGGGCCCCGACGCTACGTGGGAAAGATCAAAACAAAACGCAAGGTAAGGACCACGCCTTCAGTATCCGTTTCCCACCGCTCACTGACCCAGCGTGAGAAACGCCCCGGCCTATTTCGCTGACAATGCTATGAGACACGCTTTACAGAGTTGCGCAGCAGGTGGGGAGCGCTACGTACATGACGTGGTATGCGTTGCAGTCCGCGCTCGATGTTGCTGTCTGGAGCATCTCTGGAGTCAGGCTGGGCAGGAGGGCAATCAGTTTGACAGTGAACCAGGAAACCCAGTCGTGGCTGCCGAAGTCTTCAAAATGAGGGCTGATGACGGCGAAGACCCGATTCATCATGATGTCCCTCACCACCGGATTGATGTCCAAAGCCTAGAGGAAATGACAAACAAGCAGAAAGCAGCATTGCCATTAGAATAAAAAGAAGCAACAACAATTCGATCACGTCAGAAAACGCCGGATTCTTTGGCCCCACAGAAAATAACGCCAGGCGTGCTTGCCACCTCAGCGATGACAACATACCTGCGGTGTCTGGCTGAGAGCTGTCAAGAACTCGTCGACATCCTGGAAAGCATTGTCGCCGTCCAGACGGTCAAAGACCAGGACGATCAGATTCGCGTTGTTCAGCGCGCCGGAGTTTAGTGTCAGCTGGGCAACTTGAGAGGCGCTCAGAAGGTCCAGTGCCTCAAACTGCAGGGGAGAGAACAACAACAGCGTTTGTTAGACACCACGTGCTTGCCCAAAGAAGTCGCAGGAGCAACTCTACAGCGTGGCGGGGACACTCACGCTGCCGAAGTCTTCGAAGAGCCCGCGCAGGTCTTCGTAATCCACGTAGATGGAGAACTTGCCGAAGCATTCCCAAAGACAGGTGCTGAGGCTGCTGCTGTTGGAGCCACAGGTTGAGCCTAAAAGGGATGACGTGCAGAAAAGACAAATTAGGAGAGGCACGCGTTCACAGACACAGAGCGCCTGCTGTCGTGCAGAACGCAAGGCAAACCAAGCGCCGCCTCCACTGGACCTACCGGATGCCTGGCTCTGCTTGAGGTAGGCCAACAAGACTGGGGTGAGCTCCCGCTGTCTCGGCGAGGTCAGCTGCTCAAAGACGCTGCTCAGGGCCCCGACGCCACGTGGGAAAGATCAAAACAAAACGCAAGGTAAGGACCACGCCCTTCAGTATCCGTTTCCCACCGCTCACTGACCCAGCGTGAGATACGCCCTGGCGTTTTCGCTGACAATGCTATGAGACACGCTTTACAGAGCTGCGCAGCAGGTGGGGAGCGCCACGACATGACGTGGTATGCGTTGCAGTCCGCGCTCGATGTTGCTGTCTGCAGCATCTCTGGAGTCAGGCTGGGCAGGAGGGGAATCAGTTTGACAGTGAACCAGGAAACCCAGTCGTGGCTGCCGAAGTCTTCAAAATGAGGGCTGACGACGGCGAAGACCCGATTCATCATGATGTCCTCACCACCGGATTGATGTCCAAAGCCTAGAGGAAATGACAAACAAGCAGAGAGCAGCAATTATGTCAAAACATTTAGGAAAAATGGCCCCTCGGACCCTTTTGCCCCACAGAAAATGACACCTGTGCGTGCTAGTCATCGCAGTGATCAGAACGCATACCTGCGGCGTCCGGGTGAGAGCTGACAAGAACGCGCCGACATCCTGGAAAGCGTTGTCGCCGCCCAGACGGTCAAAGACCAGGCGGATCAGGTCCGCGTTGTTCAGCGCGCCAGAGGTTAGCGTCAGCTGGGCAACTTGAGAGGCGCTCAGGAGGTCCAGTGCCTCAAACTGCAGGGGAGAGAACGACAACAGCGTCTGTAAGAAACAACACACTTGCCCAAACAGTCGCAGGAGCAACTCTACAAGCGTGGCGGGCCCACTTACGCTGCCGAAGCCTTCGATGAGCCCGCGCAGGTCTTCGTAATCCACGTAGATGGAGAATTTGCCAAAGCATTCCCAAAGACAAGTGCTGAGGCTGCTGTTGGAGCCACACGTTGAGCCTAAAAGGGATGACGTGCAGAAAAGACTCATTAGGAGGCATACACGCCACAGACACAGAGCGCCGCTGTCGCTCAGCACGCAAGACAAGCAAAGCGCCGCCTCCACTGGACCTACCGGATGCCTGGCTCTGCTTGAGGTAGGCCAACAAGACTGGGGTGAGCTCCTGCTGTCTCGGCGAGGTCAGCTGCTCAAAGACGCTGCTCAGGGCCCCGACGCCACGTGGGAAAGATCAAAACAAAACGCAAGGTAAGGACCACGCCCTTCAGTATCCGCTTTCCCACCGCCACTGACCCAGCGTGAGATACGCCCTGGCGTTTTCGCTGACAATGCTATGAGACACGCTTTACAGAGCTGCGCAGCAGGTGGGGAGCGCCACGACATGACGTGGTATGCGTTGCAGTCCGCGCTCGATGTTGCTGTCTGCAGCATCTCTGGAGTCAGGCTGGGCAGGAGGGGAATCAGTTTGACAGTGAACCAGGAAACCCAGTCGTGGCTGTCAAGTCTTCAAAATGAGGGCTGACGACGGCGAAGACCCGATTCATCATGATGTCCCTCACCACCGGATTGATGTCCAAAGCCTAGAGGAAATGACAAACAAGCAGAGAGCAGCAATTATGTCAAAACATTTAGGAAAAATGGCCCCTCGGACCCTTTTGCCCCACAGAAAATGACACCTGTGCGTGCTAGTCATCGCAGTGATCAGAACGTACCTGCGGCGTCCGGGTGAGAGCTGACAAGAACGCCGACATCCTGGAAAGCGTTGTCGCCGTCCAGACGGTCAAAGACCAGGCGGATCAGGTCCGCGTTGTTCAGCGCCGGAGTTTAGTGTCAGCTGGGCAACTTGAGAGGCGCTCAGGAGGTCCAGTGCCTCAAACTGCAGGGGAGAGAACAACAACAGCGTTTGTTAGACACCACGTGCTTGCCCAAAGAAGTCGCAGGAGCAACTCTACAGCGTGGCGGGACACTCACGCTGTCAAGTCTTCAAGAGCCCGCGCAGGTCTTCGTAATCCACGAGATGGAGAACTTGCCAAAGCATTCCCAAAGACAGGTGCTGAGGCTGCTGCTGTTGGAGCCACACGTTGAGCCTAAAAGGGATGACGTGCAGAAAAGACTCATTAGGAGGCATACACGCCACAGACACAGAGCGCCTGCTGTCGCAGAACGCAAGGCAAACCAAGCGCCGCCCACTGGACCTACCGGATGCCTGGCTCTGCTTGAGGTAGGCCAACAAGACTGGGGTGAGCTCCGCTGTCTCGGCGAGGTCAGCTGCTCAAAGACGCTGCTCAGGGCCCCGACGCTACGTGGGAAAGATCAAAACAAAACGCAAGGTAAGGACCACGCCTTCAGTATCCGTTTCCCACCGCTCACTGACCCAGCGTGAGAAACGCCCGCCTATTTCGCTGACAATGCTATGAGACACGCTTACAGAGTTGCGCAGCAGGTGGGGAGCGCCACGCACATGACGTGGTATGCGTTGCAGTCCGCGCCGATGTTGCTGTCTGGAGCATCTCTGGAGTCAGGCTGGGCAGGAGGGCAATCAGTTTGACAGTGAACCAGGAAACCCAGTCGTGGCTGTCAAGTCTTCAAGAGCCCGCGAGGTCTTCGTAATCCACGAGATGGAGAACTTGCCAAGCATTCCCAAAGACAGGTGCTGAGGCTGCCGCTGTTGGAGCCACACGTTGAGCCTAAAAGGGATGACGTGCAGAAAAGACAAATTAGGAGAGGCACGCTCACAGACACAGAGCGCCTGCTGTCGCAGAACGCAAGGCAAACCAAGCGCCGCCCACTGCACCTACCCGATGCCTGGCTCTGCTTGAGGTAGGCCAACAAGACTGGGGTGAGCTCCGCTGTCTCGGCGAGGTCAGCTGCTCAAAGACGCTGCTCAGGGCCCCGACGCCACGTGGGAAAGATCAAAACAAAATGGAAGGTAAGGACCACGCCTTCAGTATCCGTTTCCCACCGCTCACTGACCCAGCGTGAGATACGCCCTGGCGTTTTCGCTGACAATGCTATGAGACACGCTTTACAGAGTTGCGCAGCAGGTGGGGAGCGCCACGCATGACGTGGTATGCGTTGCAGTCCGCTCGATGTTGCTGTCTGCAGCATCTCTGGAGTCAGGCTGGGCAGGAGGGGAATCAGTTTGACAGTGAACCAGGAAACCCAGTCGTGGCTGTCAAGTCTTCAAAATGAGGGCTGACGACGGCGAAGACCCGATTCATCATGATGTCCTCACCACCGGATTGATGTCCAAAGCCTAGAGGAAATGACAAACAAGCAGAGAGCAGCAATTATGTCAAAACATTTAGGAAAAATGGCCCCTCGGACCCTTTTGCCCCACAGAAAATGACACCTGTGCGTGCTAGTCATCGCAGTGATCAGAACGCATACCTGCGGCGTCCGGGTGAGAGCTGACAAGAACGCCGACATCCTGGAAAGCGTTGTCGCCGTCCAGACGGTCAAAGACCAGGCGGATCAGGTCCGCGTTGTTCAGCGCGCCAGAGGTTAGCGCCAGCTGGGCAACTTGAGAGGCGCCAGGAGGTCCAGTGCCTCAAACTGCAGGGGAGAGAACGACAACAGCGCCTGTAAGAAACAACACACTTGCCCGAAACAGTCGCAGGAGCAACTCTACAAGCGTGGCGGGCCCACTTACGCTGCCGAAGCCTTCGATGAGCCCGCGCAGGTCTTCGTAATCCACGAGATGGAGAATTTGCCAAAGCATTCCCAAAGACAAGTGCTGAGGCTGCCGCTGTTGGAGCCACACGTTGAGCCTAAAAGGGATGACGTGCAGAAAAGACTCATTAGGAGGCATACACGCCACAGACACAGAGCGCCGCTGTCGCTCAGCACGCAAGACAAGCAAAGCGCCGCCTCCACTGCACCTACCCGATGCCTGGCTCTGCTTGAGGTAGGCCAACAAGACTGGGGTGAGCTCCTGCTGTCTCGGCGAGGTCAGCTGCTCAAAGACGCTGCTCAGGGCCCCGACGCCACGTGGGAAAGATCAAAACAAAATGGAAGGTAAGGACCACGCCTTCAGTATCCGCTTTCCCACCGCCACTGACCCAGCGTGAGAAACGCCCGCCTATTTCGCTGACAATGCTATGAGACACGCTTACAGAGTTGCGCAGCAGGTGGGGAGCGCCACGACATGACGTGGTATGCGTTGCAGTCCGCGCCGATGTTGCTGTCTGGAGCATCTCTGGAGTCAGGCTGGGCAGGAGGGCAATCAGTTTGACAGTGAACCAGGAAACCCAGTCGTGGCTGCCGAAGTCTTCAAAATGAGGGCTGATGACGGCGAAGACCCGATTCATCATGATGTCCTCACCACAGGACCGATGTACAAATTCTAGAGGAAATGACAAACAAGCAGAAAGCAGCATTGCCATTAGATTAAAAAGAAGCAACAACAATTCGATCACGCCAGAAAACGCCTTCGGATTCTTTGGCCCCACAGAAAATAACGCCAGCGTGCTTGCCACCTCAGCGATGACAACATACCTGCGGTGTCTGGCTGAGAGCTGTCAAGAACTCGCCGACATCCTGAAAGCATTGTCGCCGCCCAGACGGTCAAAGACCAGGACGATCAGATTCGCGTTGTTCAGCGCCAGAGGTTAGCGCCAGCTGGGCAACTTGAGAGGCGCCAGGAGGTCCAGTGCCTCAAACTGCAGGGGAGAGAACAACAACAGCGTTTGTTAGACACCACGTGCTTGCCCAAAGAAGTCGCAGGAGCAACTCTACAGCGTGGCGGGACACTCACGCTGCCAAGTCTTCAAGAGCCCGCAGGTCTTCGTAATCCACGAGATGGAGAACTTGCCAAGCATTCCCAAAGACAAGTGCTGAGGCTGCCGCTGTTGGAGCCACACGTTGAGCCTAAAAGGGATGACGTGCAGAAAAGACAAATTAGGAGAGGCACGCTCACAGACACAGAGCGCCTGCTGTCGCAGAACGCAAGGCAAACCAAGCGCCGCCCACTGCACCTACCCGATGCCTGGCTCTGCTTGAGGTAGGCCAACAAGACTGGGGTGAGCTCCTGCTGTCTCGGCGAGGTCAGCTGCTCAAAGACGCTGCTCAGGGCCCCGACGCTACGTGGGAAAGATCAAAACAAAACGCAAGGTAAGGACCACGCCTTCAGTATCCGCTTTCCCACCGCCACTGACCCAGCGTGAGAAACGCCCGCCTATTTCGCTGACAATGCTATGAGACACGCTTACAGAGTTGCGCAGCAGGTGGGGAGCGCCACGCATGACGTGGTATGCGTTGCAGTCCGCTCGATGTTGCTGTCTGCAGCATCTCTGGAGTCAGGCTGGGCAGGAGGGCAATCAGTTTGACAGTGAACCAGGAAACCCAGTCGTGGCTGTCAAGTCTTCAAGAGCCCGCAGGTCTTCGTAATCCACGAGATGGAGAACTTGCCAAGCATTCCCAAAGACAGGTGCTGAGGCTGCTGCTGTTGGAGCCACACGTTGAGCCTAAAAGGGATGACGTGCAGAAAAGACTCATTAGGAGGCATACACGCTCACAGACACAGAGCGCCGCTGTCGCTCAGCACGCAAGACAAGCAAAGCGCCGCCCACTGGACCTACCGGATGCCTGGCTCTGCTTGAGGTAGGCCAACAAGACTGGGGTGAGCTCCGCTGTCTCGGCGAGGTCAGCTGCTCAAAGACGCTGCTCAGGGCCCCGACGCCACGTGGGAAAGATCAAAACAAAACGCAAGGTAAGGACCACGCCTTCAGTATCCGTTTCCCACCGCTCACTGACCCAGCGTGAGAAACGCCCGCCTATTTCGCTGACAATGCTATGAGACACGCTTTACAGAGTTGCGCAGCAGGTGGGGAGCGCCACGACATGACGTGGTATGCGTTGCAGTCCGCGCCGATGTTGCTGTCTGGAGCATCTCTGGAGTCAGGCTGGGCAGGAGGGCAATCAGTTTGACAGTGAACCAGGAAACCCAGTCGTGGCTGCCGAAGTCTTCAAAATGAGGGCTGATGACGGCGAAGACCCGATTCATCATGATGTCCCTCACCACAGGACCGATGTACAAATTCTAGAGGAAATGACAAACAAGCAGAAAGCAGCATTGCCATTAGATTAAAAAGAAGCAACAACAATTCGATCACGTCAGAAAACGCTCTTCGGATTCTTTGGCCCCACAGAAAATAACGCCAGCGTGCTTGCCACCTCAGCGATGACAACATACCTGCGGTGTCTGGCTGAGAGCTGTCAAGAACTCGTCGACATCCTGGAAAGCATTGTCGCCGTCCAGACGGTCAAAGACCAGGACGATCAGATTCGCGTTGTTCAGCGCGCCGGAGTTTAGTGTCAGCTGGGCAACTTGAGAGGCGCTCAGAAGGTCCAGTGCCTCAAACTGCAGGGGAGAGAACAACAACAGCGTTTGTTAGACACCACGTGCTTGCCCAAAGAAGTCGCAGGAGCAACTCTACAGCGTGGCGGGACACTCACGCTGCCGAAGTCTTCAAGAGCCCGCGAGGTCTTCGTAATCCACGAGATGGAGAACTTGCCAAGCATTCCCAAAGACAGGTGCTGAGGCTGCTGCTGTTGGAGCCACAGGTTGAGCCTAAAAGGGATGACGTGCAGAAAAGACAAATTAGAGAGGCACGCTCACAGACACAGAGCGCCTGCTGTCGTGCAGAACGCAAGGCAAACCAAGCGCCGCCCACTGGACCTACCGGATGCCTGGCTCTGCTTGAGGTAGGCCAACAAGACTGGGGTGAGCTCCCGCTGTCTCGGCGAGGTCAGCTGCTCAAAGACGCTGCTCAGGGCCCCGACGCTACGTGGGAAAGATCAAAACAAAACGCAAGGTAAGGACCACGCCTTCAGTATCCGCTTTCCCACCGCCACTGACCCAGCGTGAGATACGCCCTGGCGTTTTCGCTGACAATGCTATGAGACACGCTTACAGAGCTGCGCAGCAGGTGGGGAGCGCCACGCACATGACGTGGTATGCGTTGCAGTCCGCGCCGATGTTGCTGTCTGCAGCATCTCTGGAGTCAGGCTGGGCAGGAGGGGAATCAGTTTGACAGTGAACCAGGAAACCCAGTCGTGGCTGCAAGTCTTCAAAATGAGGGCTGACGACGGCGAAGACCCGATTCATCATGATGTCCTCACCACCGGATTGATGTCCAAAGCCTAGAGGAAATGACAAACAAGCAGAGAGCAGCAATTATGTCAAAACATTTAGGAAAAATGGCCCTCGGACCCTTTTGCCCCACAGAAAATGACACCTGTGCGTGCTAGTCATCGCAGTGATCAGAACGCATACCTGCGGCGTCCGGGTGAGAGCTGACAAGAACGCGTCGACATCCTGGAAAGCGTTGTCGCCGCCCAGACGGTCAAAGACCAGGCGGATCAGGTCCGCGTTGTTCAGCGCGCCAGAGGTTAGCGCCAGCTGGGCAACTTGAGAGGCGCCAGGAGGTCCAGTGCCTCAAACTGCAGGGGAGAGAACGACAACAGCGCCTGTAAGAAACAACACACTTGCCCGAAACAGTCGCAGGAGCAACTCTACAAGCGTGGCGGGCCCACTTACGCTGCCGAAGCCTTCGATGAGCCCGCGCAGGTCTTCGTAATCCACGTAGATGGAGAATTTGCCAAAGCATTCCCAAAGACAAGTGCTGAGGCTGCCGCTGTTGGAGCCACACGTTGAGCCTAAAAGGGATGACGTGCAGAAAAGACTCATTAGGAGGCATACACGCCACAGACACAGAGCGCCGCTGTCGCTCAGCACGCAAGACAAGCAAAGCGCCGCCCACTGCACCTACCCGATGCCTGGCTCTGCTTGAGGTAGGCCAACAAGACTGGGGTGAGCTCCTGCTGTCTCGGCGAGGTCAGCTGCTCAAAGACGCTGCTCAGGGCCCCGACGCTACGTGGGAAAGATCAAAACAAAATGGAAGGTAAGGACCACGCCTTCAGTATCCGCTTTCCCACCGCCACTGACCCAGCGTGAGATACGCCCTGGCGTTTTCGCTGACAATGCTATGAGACACGCTTTACAGAGTTGCGCAGCAGGTGGGGAGCGCCACGCACATGACGTGGTATGCGTTGCAGTCCGCTCGATGTTGCTGTCTGCAGCATCTCTGGAGTCAGGCTGGGCAGGAGGGCAATCAGTTTGACAGTGAACCAGGAAACCCAGTCGTGGCTGCAAGTCTTCAAAATGAGGGCTGATGACGGCGAAGACCCGATTCATCATGATGTCCCTCACCACCGGATTGATGTCCAAAGCCTAGAGGAAATGACAAACAAGCAGAGAGCAGCAATTATGTCAAAACATTTAGGAAAAATGGCCCTCGGACCCTTTTGCCCCACAGAAAATGACACCTGTGCGTGCTAGTCATCGCAGTGATCAGAACGTACCTGCGGCGTCCGGGTGAGAGCTGACAAGAACGCGTCGACATCCTGGAAAGCGTTGTCGCCGTCCAGACGGTCAAAGACCAGGACGATCAGATTCGCGTTGTTCAGCGCCGGAGTTTAGTGTCAGCTGGGCAACTTGAGAGGCGCCAGAAGGTCCAGTGCCTCAAACTGCAGGGGAGAGAACAACAACAGCGTTTGTTAGACACCACGTGCTTGCCCAAAGAAGTCGCAGGAGCAACTCTACAGCGTGGCGGGACACTCACGCTGTCAAGTCTTCAAGAGCCCGCGCAGGTCTTCGTAATCCACATAGATGGAGAATTTGCCAAAGCATTCCCAAAGACAAGTGCTGAGGCTGCTGCTGTTGGAGCCACACGTTGAGCCTAAAAGGGATGGCGTGCAGAAAAGACAAATTAGGAGGCATACACGCTCACAGACACAGAGCGCCTGCTGTCGCAGAACGCAAGGCAAACCAAGCGCCGCCTCCACTGGACCTACCGGATGCCTGGCTCTGCTTGAGGTAGGCCAACAAGACTGGGGTGAGCTCCTGCTGTCTCGGCGAGGTCAGCTGCTCAAAGACGCTGCTCAGGGCCCCGACGCTACGTGGGAAAGATCAAAACA